>NC_043704.1:150387839-150424787 GCF_006229205.1 Suricata suricatta
AAAAAAAAATGCCCCCTTTGGGCAATTGCAACTTCATAAAGGGGCACAATCTGGTAAGAGTCATGGGCTGGATTTTAGCCCTCACTCAGTGCTCCCTGACCCGACCATCGTTGTGCAGTGTACAACCTGCGGAACTGGGTGCCGCATCCCTGACAGTACACCATTTCTGCACACACTCCCTGGGCCTGTGAGAGAAGGTGAGGGCACATCGGATGGCGCTGAATCCTTGGATTTCGGGACCCCCGGACCCAGGGATAGCCCTGAGAAGGGCCCTGCTGGAGCCATCGAGATTGACAGTGGATTCTCACCCAGCACTTCCCTTCTGCTCCTGTTTCGTTTCTCTGCCCTACTGGAGGCTCGAAGTCCCTGGGGTCAGAGGACAGCGGGGGACGGAGGGCAGAGAGCTTTGGCCCTGAGGGTCAAAGAGGATCAGCTGAAGACAAGTCACGCCCCTTACACTGGGTCTTCCCTCCAGCTTTGAGAGTTCGTCACTACTTCCTTAACTGCCAAAAGGCTCGGCACCCAAGGATATTAGGAGACTAGGGGTTGACAGCTCTTTATGAACAGAATGGTGAGAAAAGCAGCCTGGGTGTGCGGCCTCGGCCATGCTTGGGGTGAAGATAGACAACCACACCCTTCTCCTCCCAGGGCCGGGCCACCGGACGCCCCTCTGGGCCTGGGGCCAGCAGATGCTCCAGACGTCACCCGCACTCTGGCCAGCGGCCGTGGCCCCACCCTGACTGGCCACCGCCATTACCGCCATCACTTCCCAGGGAACCCAACCAAGGACCACCCAGGTCTGGGTGTGAACCCAACTGTTTAGGGCAGACATCTCCCCAGGGGACTGTGGCTTTTGTCTGACTCTGGAGAGCACACGGGACATGGCCGCTGCGTCCCGGCAATACTGCCTCAGAGCCACCCTTGGACGTGGTGAACTGCCTTATGCTGTACCAGACTCTGCGTGCGTGCGTGCGTGCGTGCGTGCGTGCGTGCGTGCGTGAGCGTGCTGTCCACTGTAAATTGTGCTGCCTGTGGAAACAGACTACATGTTCTCACGAACCCCGCAACATGGAATGAAGTTGTATAATGAACATTTCTTACAGAAGGGTACGTGACTTGTCCCATGACCAAGTCAGGGGTTGCCTCAGGTCTGGCTCATTCTAAAACCATGTTTAGTTAGGTTTCCTAGCCCCGTTCAGCACTCCGCATAGCAAATTAACTGAACCGAATCAGCCAATATTAGCAGTTGCCAATTGTGGGGAGGGCAAAGAGGGTGAGACTCTCCCAGAGGTCATGTGTGCTGTCCCAACGAGGGGGGGCTCGCTGGCACCACTGACTTACTACTGCAGTTCCCTCGACCTGCTCTGTCCATCCTCACCCCTCTACCCTTCACGTTTCTCCTGCCTAAAATGTTTTTCCATGACTTCTCAGACTTTGCTACCTCCCACTGTCTCTCAGGACTCTTTCCCCGGAAGCCTTTCCTGAGCTTGGGCTGAACGCCCGCTGCTCTGCTCAGCAGTATTCCACTAACTGCCTGGTCCCCCGCTCGCTACCGTGTGGTGCCCAAGCCCTAGCTAGGACACACTCACACACGCCGAGGGTGGGACCCCTGGGTAGCTTCGTCCAAGAACCGTCCGGCTCTTGATTTCAGCTCAGGTCAGGAGCTCATGGTTGTGAGAGCCACACCCAGTGCAGAGCCTGCGTGAGACACTGTCTCTCCCTCTCCTTCTTCCCCTCCCCCACTCACACTTCCTCTCTCAAGAACAAATTAAAAAATAATAAACACCAGTGAATGAATGAAGGCAACATCAGACAGACGATTGGAAGAAATTAAAGTTAAAAATCCCTTCCCTGAGGGGGGCGGGGAGAAGACAGGGAAAGAAACCACAGAATCTCGTGGGGCACTTGGGGGTCTCAGTCGGTTAAGTGTCAGACTTCAGTTCAGGGCCTGATCTCACAGTTTGTGAGTTCAAGCCCCATGTCGGGCTCTGTGCTGACAGCTTAGAATCTGGAGCCTGCTTCGAATTCTGTGTCTCCCTCTCTCTCTGCCCTTCCCAGGTCATGCTTTCTCTCTCTCAAATAAATTTTCAAAAAATAAAAAATAAACATTTTAAAAACATTAAAAAAAAAAGTTTAAAAGAAACCACAAGAGCCTCTTAATGATAGAGGACAAGCAGGGGTTGATGGAGGGGAGGGTGTGGGGGATGGGCTAGATGCGGGATGGGCACTAAGGAGGACACTTGTGATGAGCACTGGGTGCTGTATGTAAGTCACGAAGCACTGAGTTCTCATCTTGAAACCAAAAAAGAAAAAACAACTTAGTCTAGGCTGTGCGGCACTTACAAAGAATCTCAATGTCCCAGCACGTGAAAGTATATTTCTAGCACGTTAACAGTCTCACGTGGGTCTGCTGTCTCTTCAGGGAGCCCCCTTCCCAGCTGTGACCCCAAGACGCAGGCTTCCTGAAGCCACCACGCAGAGCACATGGTCCCCTGGGGCTGCGGCCGCTGCAGAAAGTCACCCTCAGCACCGCTTCTGCCCACAGCTTAGGGCTGGTCACATAGTACCACCTGCAGAACTCCTGTCACAGGGCGCAATTAACCACACCAGGTGCTGGGGGCTCCTGGGTGGCTCAGTCGGTTGAGCGTCCGGCTTCAGCTCAGGTCACGATCTCACAGTTCATGGGTTCAAGCCCCGCATCGGGCCCTGTGCTGACAGCTAGCTCAGAGCCTGGAGCCTGCTTCCGATTCTGTGCCTCTCTCTCTGCCCCTCCCCTGCTCGCACCATCTCTCTCTGTCTCTCAAAAATAAATAAAAAACATAAAAAGAAATGTTACTGTCACTGTCATTTATGAAAGTTGTCTTTGACCTCTGAAAAGTCTATAAACATGCTTCATTAATTATTTACTGATTGTTAATTCATTAATTATTAATGCCGTATCATCTTGGTAAAACATCTTCAGGTTGGCATTCTGGGAGAGAAGGACTACGAAGCTAAGATTTTAGAGCATATGGTGCTGTACTGGCCCAGAGATCTTCAGTGTGATCTGAACCACAGAGAGATGGTGTGTTTTCTCTGTGAATAAATAGATATGAGTCCAGATTGACTTAAGTTAGAAGTAGAAGCAGAAGCCACACCAGCAGGCAATTCAGCCCAGTGCTGGACGAAAGAAAAGCAACACAGAAGAGGGTTTTATATTTAGCGAAGTGAGAAGGATTGTACTCTATCCTCAGTAAATGTATCTGAATTTTGCAAAACAAGGCAATAAAAGCAGGAATTATCTGAAATTCCCTTTTCTAAGAGGATATGTAATTAGCTGGACTTTACCTACCAATCCGGCCAACTTGGTATCACAACCAGCTCTCAGCAGAGTATTTCTGCAGACAGAGCATGAGTTCCCAGGCCAGGGCCCAGTAGCTGGCGACAAGCAAGTGAACAGAGAACACGGGGAAGAAAGGGTCTCACTGGGAACGCAGGCCATCATTCACCCCTTGAAATAGAAAATATATTAATGTAATCATGCCAGATACATCCTTCTGTCCCTTCGTCTTCTTTTTATTTATTTATTTATTTTGAGAAAGAGAAAGACAGAGCAGATGGGGGAGGAGCAGCGAGAGAGGGAGAGAGAGAATCCCTAGCAGGCTCCTCACTGTCACCACAGAGCCCAAGACTGGGCTCAAACTCTCAAACAGCAAGATCACGCCCTGAGCCAAAACCGAGAGTCAGACACTTAACCGAGTCTCCCAGGTGCCCCTTTTTTTGTCCCTTATTCTTTTCACTTGTCATCATGCTGGAGAATCAACCACCATTTACTAATCCACAGTTAATTTAGGATCAGGCTGCAGATTAACATTCAAGGTATTTCCGGCTTGGGGCTATTTTAAAAGCAATGCTGTTAGAAGCATTCTTAGACCCCTGTCTTGGTGCACAGGCACCAATTTTCTCTTGGCTGTGCCCTGACGAGTGACATTGCTGTGTTATAGAATTTGCATCTCTTCAAATCTGCTGGAAGGTGCCAAAGGTTTTCTGAATAGTGGTATCAAGTCATGCTCCCTTTAACCAGAAGTGAAAGTTCACGGTGCATGTTGACTCCGTTGCTTGATATTGTCAGATGTTTCTCATCTGTGTTAAATCTGTTGGCTGTGTGATTGATACCCAAATGTTTAATGGTATTTAGTTATAGTGTAATTTATAATTTAGTCCGTTCAAGGTTGAGAGACTTCATATATGCACTGGCCGCTCGCACTGCCTCTCTGAAGTGTCTATTCAAGATTTGTGTCCATTTTTTTTACTAGCTTTTTTGATTTGTGGAAGGACGTTGTACATCTTTGATATTAGCCCTTTCTCTCATTCGGTGTCTCAAACATTCACTCTCTTTAGAGCAACTGATGAGTCCTTAATGTACTCAAATTTCTTAATCATTACATTGTTGGATAGCATGTTTTGAATATTATATTAAACATCTTTCCTGAGGTGCGTGGGTGGCTCAGTCAGTTAAATGTTGGACTCTTAGTTTCTGCTCAGGTCATGATCTCATGGTTCATGAGATCAAGGCCCCCTTTGGGAGCTGTGTTGACAGCACAGAGCCTGCCTGAGATTCTTTCTCTCCCTCTCTCTGCCCTTATCCCAATCATGTTCTCTCTCTCTCTCTCTCTCTCTCTCTCTCTCTCTCTCTCTCTCTCTCTCTCTCTCCAAAGAATAAACTTAAAAAAAAAAAACGCAATATTTCCTGGAGCACCTGGGTGGCTCAGCCAGTTGAGTTTCTGACTCTTACCTGACTCTTGACTTCAGCCCAGGTCATGATCCCAGGGTTGTGGGATCAAGCCCCACTTCAGGCTCCTCACTGAGTGCGGAGTCTGCTTGAGATCCTCTCTCTCTCTCCCTCTGCCCCTGCGCCTGCACTCTCTCTCAAGTAAAAATAAAAAATAAAAATATTTCCTGAAGTGCCTGGCTGGCTCAGTTCATACAGCACGCAACTCTTGATCTCAGGGTTGTGGGTTCAATCCCCACAGTAGGCATAAGCCTATTTCAATTAAAAAAAAAAAGGTTAAAAAAAAAAAGAAAAAAAGAAAAATATTTCCTTATCCAGAGTGATGAAAATATTCTCCTCTATTATCTTCTAAAATCTTCATAGTTCTCACTTTAATGTGCCTGGAATTGACTCTTGTATATGGTGTCAAGATACATCAGATTCATTGTTATTTTATTTCACTGATAACGAGACACTGTTTTTTGAACCATACACTCTTTACTGAAAAGTCTTTATTCTTCCAGGGATTTTCGGTGACTTTTTCCATATAAACGAGACATCATATAAGAACAGGTCTGCCTCCAGACTCTCTCTTCTGTTCCACTGGAATATTTTTCTCCGCTTGTTTCAATTCCAAACTGTCACACCTCCCAAAGCTTTATAGCAACCTTGACATCTTGTAGGGCAAGTCCGATGCCTCATTTTTCTTCTTAGAACTCTCGCGGCCATTCTTAGCCCCTGGCAGTTCCACATAAACTTTACAATGGATTTGTCAAGAGCTGTAAAAGAAATATTCAGACTACACAGATTCATTTGGAATGTCTGTATCTAGATATGTAAACATAGACACAGATATTCTGTATCAAGTAAATTGCAAAATGTATTTATTAGTTCTAATGTGTCTATAGATTCCTCAGCATTTCCTGCATATGTACCTGTAAAAAATGTCCGCTTTCCTCCTGTAGTTTCTCTCTGAGTGACACCTCCGGCACCATGTCAGCTCACAGCGGTGATGGTGGGGATCTTTGTCCTGCTCTGGACCTCGAAGGTGAAGCTTTTAGCTTTTCACCCCGGAAAGGGATATACGCGTGGCTATCCATCGACACTCTTTATCAGATTAAGGGAGTGTTTTATTTTTTTTTAATGTTTATTTTTTTTGAGAGGGAGGTGGTGGGAAGAATGGACAGAGAGGGAGACACAGAATCGGAAGCAGACTCCAGGCCCTGAGCTGTCAGCACAGAGCCTGACGTGGGGCTCGAACCCACGAACAATGCAACCACGACCTGATCCAAAGTCGGACCCTTGGAGGCTTGACCAGCTGAGACACCGGAGTCCCAGGAAGTTCTCTGTAGTGTAGATTTGCTGGATTCTAAATCACAAATCCATGCTGAACTTAACAGCATCCTGCTAGAAGGAATAGTACAGGAGTGCCAACACCTTCTACAACTCGGGCACAGAGCTCTTTTCCCGGGGTCCCGGGGTTACGAGAGCGGAGAAGAGGGGGTATCGCATCCTCTGGGACGGGAGTGACAGAACCAGAGGCCCAGTAAGCGTGACCTGGGTGAGAGGTTGCAGGATGGGGCTGTTCGACTCAGGGGTGGGTGGGCTGAGAACCTCAGGGGCAAGAACACCTTGTCTGTGCAGCTCCGTGTGCTGGGGGAGGGGGTGGGGGGGGAGAGGCTGAGGGTGAGAGTGGGGGAGGTAGGGCTGGGGAGGCGGGAGTCCCACCCAGAGAGGGGTGACACCAGAGCGTTTGTTTCCAGGGAGCAACTTCACTCCTGCTGGCACCGCTCAGCTGGGCTGGTGCCCGAAGACCTGCGCCCCGAACACCAGGTGGCCTGGTTTTGTAATCTAGTTTTTACTTCTTTGTCTCCCATATATGGCGGCACCCAAACATGCAGCCTGAATCAGTGCTCTCATGCTACAGGGTCGTGAGGGATGTTGTCACGTTCGCCAACAGCAAGGTCGCCTTGAGATGTTTTTTTTTTCTTTCCTTAGGGAGGGGACCCTAGCACGAGGTCAGTCCATGGCGGACCCCTGGGTGTGTAGACCCCATCCTGTCAGGCTGGGAACTTCGGGAAGGTCTTCATAAGGTAGGAGAGTAACAGGCTGAGACCCAGAGCAGGAGACTGTTTGGGAGGCCCCTCGTGGCAAAGCATCGAACGCTACGGCTTCTATTAGCTTCGACTGACTTCATCCTTGGGTGAGAAACAACAGAAGCTGGAACCCACACCCCGAGCTGCGGGGGGAGGGGTGGCGAGGACACACTCCCTTCCTTCTAGCAAGTGCGGGAGACGTCTGCTGGGATGCATCCCTCAGAGTTCGGACCGGCTGGCGGCCGTGGACTTGGACCCCGCTGGCTACGTGTTCATCTGCACCCGTGCGCCCTGGACGCGTGCACTCTCCTAAACCTCAAAACCGACGCGGACCGAATGTGGGTCTTCCCTTGGATGGATGTCCTCCTGGTGTCAAGAGAAGACTTTCCTTCTTCGGGTAAAGCGGCCACCGGGCATGAGACCCAGGCCGTGCATTTACTGCTGGTTACAGGCAAGTCAGGGCCAGCGGCTCTGTGTGGGGAAAGTTCAAGTTCATCCCTGGCTTCGTGGGAACCAGAGGCCGTGCTATGGTCTGGATCCGGAGCTTTCAGTCAGGCATCGAGGACAAATTCTTTTTTTCTCCTGTTCTTCACCCTCTGAATTTTCCTCTTTGAGATTTGACGTTTTCTATGGCAGAAATTAATAGCATTTTTGCAACACTAAAGGTTCTGACTGATGTTTTCTGCTTTTGCAGGTGTCCAGTACCAACAGTTCAGTTTGAGAACAATGGAACCAAATCCTAAGGACACAGATTGTTTTCTCAAATTTTTCATGAGCCTGATCTCATTCTAGTTAACATGGGAATTGAGCTAAGTAAGACCAATGAACTAATCTATGAACAGTCCTTGCCCCCGAGAACTATAAAGCTTAGTAGGAAGGTGGAAGTTTAATTCTGCTCTCCGTCCACGGAGGAGAGCTGCCAGGCGATTATGTTGTGGGAAAAGGCTTTGGCGGATGCAGACAGATGAACATAAAACCAGCAGGTGAAATCCCAGCCACACTGCAAAGAGCAGCCAAAGCCAACCGCTCACACGTCAGAAAACTCCTTCCCTGCGTTGGCTTCTGGGCTAATCCTGTTGACTAATTTCCCCCATGTTGGGTGGGGGATGGGTAGACACCACATTTCCCTAGTGTCATCTTGTAGAACAGCACCAGGGTGAGAACATGGCTGTTGAGTCACACTTCATACGGACACCTGAGCCCGATCAGCCCACTATGTGGCTGAGCTCAGCTCACCCCGCAGATCTCAGGACTGCGGAGAGGGTAAATGGTGCAGTAGCAGGCAGAGATGTGGAGAGGGCCCCAAAGGGGGTTATTCTGTGTATTGAGTGTGTTCCTTCGTGCAGGTTTTGAGGTGTTTTATTTATTTTTTATTTTTTTAAATTTATTTTTGTGAGGCAGAGAGAGACAGCGTGAGCAGTGGAGGGGCAGAGCGAGAGGGAGACACAGAATCTGAAACAGGCTCCAGGCTCTGAGCTGTCAGCACAGAGCCTGACACAGGGCTCGAACCCACGAACTGTGAGATCATGACCTGAGCCGAAGCCGGACACTTAGCCGACTGAGCCACCCAGGCACCCCTTGAGATGTTTTATAAAAAACATTTATGGAGAGGCCCAGGGTGGCTCAGTCAGTTAAGTGTCCGACTTCGGCTCAAGTCATGATCTCACAGTTCGTGGGTTCAAGCCCCACATTGGTTGCTTCCTGAGCTATCAGCACAGAGCCCACTCTGGATCCTCTGTCCCCCCTCTCTCTCTGTCCCTCCGCTGCTTGCACTCTCTTTCTCCCAAAAATAAATAGTTTATGGAGAGAATTTTTATTAAGCCCTTATGGACTGGAGTCTTATTTCCCATCCATTTCTCAGTAGACTCTGAGGAAAGAATAGATGGACTTCTCTATGAGGAAGCAAGGTTCAATCCAATTCAATTTCAAAAAGTGGTTGTAGTTCACACAGAATGTGCACAGCTCCATGTTTGCTCTGTAGGAAATTAAGAACTGAAACTCCTATGGTCCCTGCACACTTCCTGGAACAGGGTCTAAATAGGGAGAGACACCACAAAGGCATTGATGTTCTTGACCGAGGGATCTGCACCATCCGACCGAGAGCTCTGGACACCGATTGGCAATGATTTTAAGACACGAAGGATTCTATGTGTCTTAGCACCCCCTCCCTTACACTGGCTCACCCCAATTTCACAAGCGATGGGGTAAACTAAGGAGAGAGAATGTTGACAGGATTATGCTTCATTCTGAAATTTCTCACTGCAGCCCCTGTGCCCACCTCCAAGGAGGTCAAGGTCAGAGAAGGCAAAAGTGGAGAGGAAGGACTTAGGAGCCCACTGATACTGCCTTTAAACTATACCATTTCATGGGGCTCCTGGGTGGCTCGGTCAGTTAAGTGCCTGATTCTTGGTTTTGGCTCGGGTCATGATCTCATAGTTTCAGGAGTTCGAGCCCCCCATCAGGCTCCATGCTGACGGATAGATAAATAAAATAAAATATTCAATTTTATGATAGTGGAAACCCCCCCATGCAAATATTGTAAGTGAATAAAATCAGAATGCAAATCATAGATACTTTATGAGTAATACCAAGTTGGGTTCAAATTTTCCCTCAGCCACTTTTTAGCTACATTATCCTGGGCAAGATACTGAAACTCACTAACCTTGGTTTTCTTATCTATAAAATGGGGAAGATAAAAATTAATCTTATAAGACTGAGTGAGAATTAAATCACTCACTTATGAATGGAATGAGACCTTATTTAGTCCCCAAGTCTGCAGGCCACAAATTTCCATAAAGACCGTAAAGACCGACCCCTGTCTCCAAATTCCTCCTGCTTATCACCTGAGCTGGTGTCTTGCCTCTCGGTGCACCTCACTGTGCCCCAAACAAGAAACAGCCATCTTGCTTCAAATGATCAGTAGCCCAAACAGGTGTTATAATTTACTACCTTATTGAGGATTCTGCAATCGCGGTGGGTAAGGAGTCAGACAGAGGACATTTTTCTACACTGGGCTCCCTCTTGCCCTCAGATCCTCTCCTGTTGACCTCTGGTCACCCCCAACTCCTCCCAGTTTTGCTGCCTTCTCCTCTCTGCTTTGTTCTTGGTGTGGATAAGCCCCTCCCCGTTTCCCAGAGTGCCAAAGCCAACCTGACGTGTATTACAGACTTTGAGAGTTAATGGGAAAAGTGAAAGATGACTGGAGGGACAGAAAACATCAAAAATAGAGTGTCTGACATTGTGCTGCTCTTCAGTCACCCCCTGCCCACAATCCACCCATCGATGTCTTTCCTCCGGGACTCTCCTTACCAGCACCCTCCCTGTCAGAGCCTCAGACTTCTCTAGACCCCAGGAGCCCCCAGACCTCCCTGTTGGGGGGCAATTCCTAAATTTGGTGCTTTATTTCCCTGAGCAATGAGTTCTCCTTCTGTCCTGCTTTCCTAAGTCCCTCTATCTCACAACCGTAACGCCCATGTTTTCCTAAACACAGGTGTTCCTTCGTTTACGCTCATTTTATTTATTATTCCTTTACAGCCCTTTTATTGGGGCTTCTTGGGGAAATGGAGATAATCTGCCATACTTAATCAAAAGCCTAAAGCTTCATTATTCTAGGTCCCTTGTATATTGCCAGAAATCTGGAGTCACATTTGATTACTTCCTGGAGACGCTAAAGGCTTTGGAGAGACCAGCATATTGGACGTTTATTAAAAGGGCTGCCTCTTTCTGGTGAAATAGAAGAATGTATTTTATCCCTGTGCACAAACATCTCCAAATCATATTATGGGACATAATGGCTTTTACCTGCCCGGAAGGCTCTGGCTCTTGTCAGCTCAGCTATCCACAGAGTCAGCGGGTCGCTACTTTGCCATGTGACATGGCGTGAACTTCACCTTTGAACCCCTGAGCCCTGGCTCCTGCTTCCTGTGAGCCAGTAGCGGTGAGGGGCATCCAGAAGCATCCCTGTTCCCCTCTCCTCTGGGGTGAACTCCTGGGAAGTCCCGCCCACTAGTCAGAAGAGGATTGACCCAGAGTCAAAAGACTGTGATTCAAGGTCTGACCTTGGCACTGACCAAGTGCGGGAGCTTGAGCAAGTCACATCAGCTCTCTGTGCCTTGGCTTCCTTGCCTATGGATCTCACAAGAAGATCCCTTGCTTGTGAGAAGCAAATGGATGAACTATGTGCCTGCATATAGGAAGTGTTCAATCTGGATGGGGGCACCGTGGTGTTTTGCCAGTTAAAGTGTTCAACTCCTGACTTGGCTCAGGTCATGATCTCATGATTGTGAGTTCGAGCCCTGTGCTGGGCTCTGTACTAAGCATGGAGCCTCCTTAAGATATTCTCTCTCTCTCTCTCCCCCCTGCCCTTCTCCCCTTACACACACACTGTCTCTCTAATAAAAAAAGAAACATCTGGATTTTCTCCAGGCAAGTCTATTAAAATCACAACTGCCATGTTACCTGTTACAGAAACGAATCCACTAGGTTGAATCCCTTAATTAAGATGGTGAGCTTTTAAACTGACAGTCTGTTCTCTTTTCTGTTGACAATAGAGCCCTAAAACTTGCGTCACCATCTAACAGGTTACTTGATGCTCCTGCTAACCAGACAGGGATCTTGCTCAAATGCAGATTCCGACTCAGAGGCGTGGGATGGTGCAGAACATGCTGCCCCCACGTGTGGGTCATGGATTTTGGCTGCTGGCTGCATCTCCCAGTCACAGAGCTTGAGGCTGTGCCCAAACTCTGCATCTCTTACCTGCGCCCCATTAGTCAGAAGGGCTGCAGGTGAGAGGAAGGAAAGCAGGTGGCATGTTTAGGAGTCAGAGAGAGAGAACAGAGGTGCGGCAGAAGAGTCCGGGATGGTGTCGGGTAGATTTGGGGCTGAAGTCTAGCCCTGCCACCTGCCAGCTTGGTGGCCTTTGAAAAACTCACCTAGGCTCTCTGAGGCTGACTTTTCTCAGCTTTAAAATGGGCATGGGGGTCACCTGAGTGGCTCAGTCAGCTGAGTGTCCAGCTCTTGGTTTCGGCTCAGATCATGATCTCACAGCTTTTGGGTTTGAGCCCCGTGTCGAGCTCTGCGCTGACAGTACAGCGGCTGCTTGGAATTCTCTCACTCTCTACTCCTCCCCTTTTCTCTCTCTCTCTCTCTCTCTCTCTCTCTCTCTCTCAAAATAAATAAATAAACTTAAAAAAATAAAATGGGTATGGTAATCCCTACCTCACAAGATTGTCATGAGACTTATGTCATGTTCACACATCACTGTCTCTGCTCCAAAGCGCTTCAGCATCACGCAGATACCCTCCGAGTCCTGGGGATGAGCAAGCCGTGTCCCTTCCTGTTCTCCTCTGGCCACACTCGATCCACCCAAAATACATCTCCGATAGGCACCTGCCTCTTACCCCCGGCTTCCTCCGACTTTATCTGCTGCCCACCTGCTCCCTCCACGGGGACCCAGTTCCGTGTTGCCACAGTCCCTTGGGGAAGACTGCTCAGCCTAATCTCAACTTCTTTCTAGGAGTGGTAGAGACTCTATGAGACAAATAAACACACTCTTGATAAAACTGATGGCCTCTCTTAGCAAAAGTTCAATATGAAAGTTCTCAACACCAGGAAGATAAGAAAGAATACAGGCACTGAAAGAGAGCAAACACCCTTCTCCTCAGATGTAAATGACACTCCATATGGAAAGTCCCCATCTACTGTGGCCCTACACGTGCCCTTTCCCATTTAGTCCCCAACCTGACCGCACTTAAGAATGGAGTATGCAATACTCTCTCTCTGATTCCAAGGTTTGCTTAACACCTTCCTGCATATTCTCTCTCTTAGCATCTTTTTGTGAGTCGAGACTTTGTTGAGTTAGGGCCAAGCCAGCAAAAGGAGCTCGAAGCTATATTTGCCAGCAAAACTCCATCAGCTGTCTTCTGCAGAATCATGTGCCTGAGCAGAAAATACCAGAATGCCGAGTTAGCACGACTCGGTCCATTCCCAGGGATCTGTAAATGGAGTGACCACTTCGAAGGACTTTCCCGCTGACCCCCGCGTTTTCTGTTTTCCTTCCATCTAACCAGGTTCTAGGACGGAGCAGAAGCAGGAACGAGGCTAAGACACAGAGCAGAGAATACCGGAAGCCATGCCGAGTGCATACATTCTTGATAAGGAACAAGGGGCTTGGTATGAACGCAAGTATGTAATTAGCATCCTCTTCTTGACATGCTGTATTTTGGGGACAATAGTTCCAAAGCAAAACTACAAAACTGCTCCCATTCAAATTTGGAAGTCTAATGTGAAAATGAGTGATGCCGTTTTATTAAACTCAAACGTTGGTATTGGTTTAATCAGAAAAATGTATTTGTGAAGTTGTTTGGGTTGGTTTTTTTTTTTTTACTGGTTGGCCTATTCTATTTTGCTTTTTGAGCATGCTCAGTCATTGCTATTTTTCATTTAAACAATGATCCATTATTCTAACGAACCGATCAATAACATTGTGCAGTCTACAATAATGAGGATGTATTGAAAATCTGGCCGGCTCCTGCTACTAGGCTGTTTTCAGCTGATGGCGCAGAACCAGGATCTGTACACGGTTTTCACTTTCCGTGAGCGGACCTCCGCCTGCAGCGGCGCAGGTGTGAGTTCAGCTTGTCTGTCAGACCGGGCGGAGGCAGGACTCAAGGCTCTCTTTTCCCACCACCAGCTTCCCACACTGCCTTGTCGCCTGTGGCTTGTTCAGCGCAGTCTATCGTCATGCGGCTCTTCCTGGCCTGATGCCTCCGCCCGGTAACACGGTTCTGTTCTCCTCTCATTAGTCCAAGCAGTGAAAGTCGTGAAGGAAATACAACACAAGTAGTAAGTCCATCTTTCTTCCGCAATGCTTTTTACCATGTCAGATCAGAATCTCAGTTTGCAGAATGACTTATGACTCTGAAGCCTTCTTGTGTAACAAGGCTTTCCGCTGCATACTCTCTCTGCTGAAGAGAAAATTTGTCTTTATAACATGAGGACAATGCTAATTATAAGCACGCTGTCGTCATTTTGACAACACCAACCTCACGTCTCCAGAGAGGCTTAGCAACACATGGAAAGTTCAGTGCTGTCACTTCAAGGCAGGGATCACCCGGTACCAACAAAACTGTCACCACGTCTCAGGAAGTGCAGGGCGGAAGCTAGCGTTGAGTGTGACTCTATCACCCACGTGACTTTCGGGAACATCACATTCTCAAGAAGGTCGTCTCTTGAAAACAGAAGTGTTTGAAATCCTCCTAGAATTATTCCATCCACAGATTCGGATGTGCCGTAAACACTTACCTCTGTGTTCACTGTTCAGCAGAGGAGACGGGCGGGGAGAAGAGGCGAGCCTGGCTCGAGGGCACATGTGATGCGGCTGGAACTCAGAGGGAGCACCTCTCTACGCCAGCCAGACTTGTCTCCGCGCCCTTCTGGGTCTGCTACCCCGTGAAGCAAGTGCGGTCTCACTAACGTCAAATATTCAAAACGACGATGTTAAAAGATACTTACTTGGTTTCATATGTATTCTGTGTCTCCATACAAACATGGAAGCTTGGAGTTCCAAGTTAACCCTATCAATTCACGGAGAATAGTTTGTTTCTATGCTGTGCTCAGAGCTCCCTCTGATGGCTGTTTGCCTGGACAGCAAAGTCTGGGGAAAACGAAACACCGCTGTTCTTTCAGAACCAAGGACGTTTTTTATCGTTGTTGGTTAATGAGTGATTATTTGCCTTTGCAATTCGATCGTCTGTACCCATTTCAACCCACTGGTTCTAAAAATCTGCAATTTTCCAACCTCTAAAAATCATATCAGTATAAGTGAAAATAAAACGTGTTTGATGTAATGTCTAATTGCATGTGTCCGCTGGATTGAATGAATGCCGAAGGCCGGTATCTGGCCAAACATTATTTTGGGTGCCTATGAGTGTTGGGGGGTGAATTTAACATTTGAATGGCAGACTGAGTAAAGGAGCTTGCCCTCCCTAATGTGAACGGCCCTCCACCGATCCCTGAAGGCCTAAAGGGAACAAATAGGCCGACCCTCTCTCAAGTAAGAGACAACTCCTGCCCGATGCAGTTTTGCCTGCCTTCTGGGTCGAATGGGAACACTGGCTCTTCTTGGGTCTGGGCTCGCCGTTGCGTGGAAACTGAAAGTGCTCGGGCCTTCAGACTCAGACAAGACCTGCACCAGTGGGTTCCTGAGCCTCCAGCTGTGGCTGCAGGCCTTGGAACTGGTCAGCCTCTTTAAATGTGTGAGACATTTGTATGTACACACACACACACACACACACACACACACGTGTGTGCGCGCGAAACCCCTTGGTTCTGTTTCTCTAAAACACTTCATTTCATGGTGATTTTATAAACCTAAAAATGTAAAACTGTCTGGAGCCTTCTCCCACCGTCAGTGACGCTCCCTGAAGCATTGGTCTTCCTACCACCATAGACGGTGTTGACTAATTCAGTGTCAAGTCACACTGACGAGGAAGAGCACAAACAAATTGAGCTCTGGGATCACTGCATGTTAAAAGTACCATATAAAAACAGGAGTGCCTGGTGGCTCAGTCGGTTAAACGTCCAGCTTCAGCTCAGGTCATGATCTCGTAGTTTGTGAGTTCGAGCCCCGCGTCGGGTTCTGTGCTGACAGCTCAGAGCCTGGAGCTGCTTCAGATTCTGTGTCTCCCTCTCTCTCTGCCCCCTCCCCTGTTATGCTCTGTCTTTTTCTCTTTCTCAAAAATAAATAAACATTAAAAAATAAATAATAAAAGTACCATATAAAATAATACAAAATATAAAAATATACTCAATAAAAGTAATACCACCTCTAGGGATACTGCATTTTACATTTTACATTTAGTATCACATTTTATCAGATCCTCACAGCAATCCCAAGAAAAAGAGCAAATACCCCGAGCTCAACGTGCAGATCCTGCCCCCAGAGGAACTGTCCTCTCACTTTCGGCTGTTATACCCACATCACTCCGCGTCCCCGCGGCCGCGAGCCACGGAGACAGCATCTCCAGTTATTTCTCTAACCACATAGGCTATTGGCGATTTCTAATCCAAACAGTGCTCCCCAAGAGCTGTTTTCTGGCGGGTCTGGCTCAAGAGCCCAGAGCACAACGTAAATAATCCCAAGCTTAGGGTTAGAATTTCTGTTTGGAACGAACGTCTTTCCTCCGTTGTTGGGCACTGACTATACTTCATCACTGTGTAAGGAAGTGATTAGGACCTCAGAGAAGTGATTTGGATTCAGTGATTTGGAGTTGGATAAAACAGTTAAATTGTATCTCCTCAACTAAAATGAAACCTCCTAGAAGTCAGGAAGCACATCTTCATCATCTCTGTCCCTCAAAGCCTTTGTGCAGAGTGGGGGCTCCATAAACATGACTTCTACAAATAATTACTTAAGTAATTATTATTATTATTATTATTATCTGGTTATCATTTTTGTGCACCTAGCAGATGTCAGGACCTTTAATAAATAGTTTATATTTATTACTTGTAATCTTTTTTAATTTAAAAATTTTTAATGTTTTATTTATTTTTGAGAGAGAGAGAGAGACCTCACGAGCAAGAAAGGATCAGAGAGAGAGGGAGACACAGAATCTGAAGCAGGCTCCAGGCTCTGAGCTGTCAGCACAGAGCCTGACGTGGGGCTCAAACCCACGAACCGCGAGATCATCACCTGAGCCGAAGCTGGACGCTCAACCGACTGAGCCCCTCAGGCGCCCCTCTTGTAATCTTTTCAACCATTCTCTTGAGAACAGAATATTACTTTATTAGACAGATGAGGAAACTGAGCCTCAGAGAAGCGATGTGCCCAGGGTGTCACGGATGAAAGTCATGATGCTGAAGCCAATCCTTCCACTGCTTCGTCCCAGAGCCCACACAGTCCCCACACCCCCTGAAAGTTGCCCACCACTGACAAGAGAAAAGGCAACTCCCAAGCCCGTAGAAAGTATATCCGTAGCATCATGTTGGCATATAATCTTCAGAAATAAGCAAATAGTTCACAGGTCGGCACCAGGGCCACCCTCGCGGATCTTGGTGTCCCGGACAGCTCCTCCTCCTACATTGTCTGCCGCATCGTGTTGGAGGAGAGCGTAGGAGCCGCAAGAACAAGAAGGTTGAGTAGGCGCTCTGGGGTGTAAAAACATCACCCAGAGGGTGCCTGGCTGGCTCAGTCAGAAGAGCATGTGACTTTGATCTGGGGGATGTCATTTCGAGCCCCATGTTCAGGGTCAAAATCACTTAAAAATAAAATCTCTTTAAAAATTCACTCATGTTCCAAGGTCCGGGAGCAGAATGGGGGTCTGTCCCCTTTCCCAGTTGTGCACCCCAGGCCTGTGTGGCTCCCCTGGACTGAGTGCTCTTAGAGATGAAGGCTTTGGGTAGTTGTCCTCAGAACAATTTGTGCTATAAAAGGGAAAGCCTTTGAAAGACTTAATATTTGATTTCTATGACTTTATTTACAATCTGTAGACGTCTAGCTTTATTTAGAGACTGATACACATCTTCGACATTTACTTTCTAAGAGCTTTTTTTGGGGTTTCTAATCCTTCCCTTCTAAGTCACATTTTAGCTACAAAGGTTATAAACACCAGCAAGGGTCAGTACATTTTCATCGTGTTCCAGATAACATCAATTCCTTGGGAAAGACTTTGGCAGAAAGAGGACCCCTCCTTCCTGGGGAAGGGAATTCACACATCAGCTTTTTAAAGGTTAAGTTGGACAATTAGGATAAATTGTTACTGATACAAATAGAAAGTTGACCACTGAGCAAATACATATTGCCGGTACTTTTTAAAAGCAATATTTTAGGTGCCCCTCTAGGCTGTATCTTTTATCCATAAATGACATATTATTAAAAATAACTTCAATTAAAAAATAATAAAAAATAAAAGCAATATTTTGCATCTTTCCTGATCAATGCTTATAAAATGAGCACACTCTAAGACAGCACATCCCAACATGTGCTCCTTGGAGTATTAAGAGATGTTCCCTGTAAGAAAGAGTCTGTGGTCAAATCAGTTTAAGAGATACTGTAGAAACGTGTCTGCTTAGAAAGGTAGGATCCTTCCCAGAGTTTCCTAATAAGCTAATCGGAACTATTTCTCCCCATCCACAGAATACAATTCACAGTGCGTTAGTCACGGCTGTCCAAGGAAACAGAACCAATGAGGCACATGTATTACGAGAGGAAATTAATTATGAAGATTGGGTCACGTGATTGTGATGAATTAGAAGTTCCAGGATCTGCTGGCCCCAGGCAGACACCCAGGAAACCCAGTGGTGTCATTCCGTCCAAGTCCAAAGACCTGAGAACCGAGGGAGCAGACCACGTATCCCCATCTGAGGGCAAGCGTGAGGTAGAAGGAAAGAAGGGCAGACGCCTTCTGTCCCCGCCTCGGGCTCTTTCCGGGCGATCGACAAAGTGGATGGCGTCCGCCCACGTTGGGGAGGGCCATCTGCTTTCCCGCGTCACCAGTTCAGAGACTCATCTCCTCCAGAAACTCCCTCGTGAAAACATCCGAAAACAAGGTTTAATCTGGGCATGCATGACCAGTCAGGGTAACACATAAAACTAGGATTTGCCCCAAACGATCCAGTCACAGAACCTATTAAAATCAAATGAGGCGAACAGCTGGCCTTTGCCCAGTACCTCTGAGAAAGGGGTTTCTGTCCCTTGATTTTTAACGAATTCCTTCTCAGCCCTTAGCGCCATCGGCAAAGCCCCAAGACAAATTCGATGGACGTTGTGAATCAGGCAGGTTCTCTTCCTCATCCATCAAGTTGCCAACTGGCAGTGACTTCACTTGGCACTATCAGTTATGCCGGTATTTTTCTTCAGCTTGCTAAAACCTCGCGGCCACGGTTCAATAAGTTATTTAAGGTCTCTGTGGACCACTCAGGAAGCGCTTGGTTTTCTCTCTTCCACTCTGTCGGTTCTGCCTTTACATTCATTGTTTTTTTCTTCTGCATTTCTTTGTATTACTTCTTTACTTTTGAACATTTGAGTGTTTATTTCCCTTACTTTCATTCTTTTTTTTCTTGAAATAAGAATTTAAGGCTATTTAGCTATATCCTTTATGATTTGTAGTATTTTTATTGTTTTCTCAAAACACTGAAATTTTGGTTTCTATTTTCTCTTTAACCAAATATTGTTTGAGAAGGATATGATGGTGGTTTTTTTTTTTTTTTACTTTAAAAAAAAATCAGTAGCTTTACCCCCACGAGGGGCTCCAACTCACAGTCCCTAAATCAAGAGTCATCCGCTTCATGAACTGGGCCAGCCTAGCACCCTACTTTTTACTTTTTCATTTTTAAAATTTTATTTGAGAGACAGAGCAAGAGAGGGTTGCGGGAGGGGAGCAGAGGGAAGGGCGTCTGAAGCAGGCTCCGTGCTCAGCGTGGAAGCCGGTAGGGGACTCAGTCCCACGCCCCTGGGATCACGGCCTGAGCTGACACCGAGAGTCTAATGCTCAACCAGCTGAGCCACCCAGGCACCCCTTTTCTTCAGTTCTTAATTTCAGTTTTTATTAGGCTGTGGTGGTATTTTTAAATTGGAGGGACACCTGGGTGGCTCGGGTGGTTAAGTGTGAGACTTTGGCTCAGGTCATGATCTCACGGTTGGTGGGTTCAAGCCCCACATGGGGCTCTGTGCTGATGGTTTAGAGCCTAGAACCTGCTTTGGATTCTGTGTCTCCCTCTCTCTCTGATCCTCCCCACCCATGCTCTGTCTCTGTCTCTCTTTGTGTCTGTCTGTCTCTCTCTCCCTCAAAAATAAATAAGCGTTAACATTTTGTGAATAATAAATAAATTGGAGAAGGAAAAGGTCTTTCTGGGTTTCATCACTGATCTTTTTCTTTGCTTCTTTTTTTGCATTGTGGAACTTAAAGACCGTTTTCCAGCTTTAGTGAGGTGCACTTGACAAATAAAATGCAGTATCTTTGAAGCATTCAATGTGATCATTGATACCTGTATACACTGTGAAATGATTCCCACAATCAAGCTAATTTATATCTATTACCTCACATCGTTTATTACCCCCTTTTTATGAGAATGTTTAAGATCGATTATCTTAGCAAATATCAAGTATACCAAACCAGTGTTAATGATGGTCATTATTCTGTACATTGGATCCACGGAGTTCATTCATCTTATTCATCTGCTGCCTGACGTCTGCCCCCTTCCCCACCCCCAGCTGCTGACCACCAGCATCCCACTCTGTTTGAGTCTGACTCCCCCACACGGAAGTGACCCCACAAAGTATTTGTCTTTGTGTGGCTTATGTCTCTTAGCATAATGCCCCCAGGTTCATCCATATTGTCACAAATGGTAGGATTTCCTTGTTTTTGTGGTTAAATAATATTCCTCTGTGTGTGTGTATGTGTGTGTGTGTGTCTGTGTTTGTGGCAGTTTTGGATACATTCACCCATGGACAAACACCTAGGTTGTTTCCGTATCTTGGCTACCGTGAAGAACGCCGCCGTAAACATGGGCAAAGTGGTCCCTTGGGGACCGTGATTTTGCTTCTTCTGTATACATATTCAGAAGTGGGAACGCTGGATCAGACGGCAGTTCTGTGTTTAACATCCTAAGGAGCCTCCATGTTGTCCTCCACAGCGGCTGCACCAGGGTCCGTTCCCACCACCGGGGCACAGCTGTCCCTCCTCTCTGCGTCCTCACCCACGTCTGTTCTCTTGTCTGACAAGAGACCTCTGACAGGTGTGAGATGATCTCTCATCGTGGTTGTGGTTTGCATTTCCCTGATGATGAGTGATGGCAAGCATCATTTCACGCGTCTGCTGACCATTTGTACATCTTCGGGAAATGGACAAGTTTCTTGGTCTTCCATAGTCTCCTATATTTTCAGGAATAATATCTGGCAATGACATCCATATGTGTCAACTACGTCTGCCTCACTAACTGTGTTATTAAGACTTCTATACTCTGGCTTATTTCTTCCACCTACTTCCTCTGTTACGGACTGAGAGAGGTTAGTTAAAGCCATCTACTGCCATACTGCTATTTGCTTTCAAATCCTGGAGTTTCAGTTTAATAAATGTTAACATTGTGTTATTTTGCGAATAGATATTCATTACTTTTGGATCAAGTGCATACTATCATTATACAAAAACCACTAGTCTCACTTAATACTCTGGCATTAACTAATACTCTTGTTTGATACTGAAAGGACACAGGTCTGAACCAAACTGACTCCATGACAGGCTTCAAGTTTCCCCTCTGACCTTGGAGGCCTAGGTTTCTCAGAATCATTAGACAATAAAAGGGCACAGAGTGCTCAACCAGGGACCACCCTAGCAACACCCAGTCAGAAGCGGCCAGCTAAAATGCTTAACATTCCTAAGGGCAGGCCTAGAGATAGAAGCTATAGATAATCACTTATTGCTTAAGGCCAGTTACACCCTACTTGAGAGTCCTGGGTCCTGGGTCCACTCTGTAATTGGTTAATACTCTAAATGCTGTGATTGGGTCCTACCAAAAGTAACAAGCACTCTGGACAGTGTGTATGGTTAAAGTTACTTCCAATAATGATTGGGTCACTGTACCTGTGTCTCAATTTCCTGTAACTCCCCCTTCCCAAAACCCCCTAAAAACCCTGCTCAGCCCTTGTTTGGGGCTCTCAGCACGGATCCACTGTGCTGGTGAAGTCTGTGAGCCTGAGGTTAAGCCCGGCGAGCCTAAGCCCATAATAAAGCCCTTTGCTTTTACATGTGTGACGTGGTCTCCCTGGTGGTCTCTGGTTTGGGGGACGATATTGTGATCTGGGCATAACAATACTGAGATTGTAACCTTGTCTTTTCTCAGTGGAGGAGAGGCGTATTTCAGGTGCACCTTGGCCCTTCCTTCTGTTTTTAGTTTTTGTGAATCACTCTATTTTAAATGTTTTGCTTGCATACTTTGCTTTGTGGTCTGAAATCTGAAAATATTTTTTGATAGGTGATTTGAATCTATGTACATTTAGTAATATAAGCAATCTACTCGGCCTCTGCTCTGTTCTATTACTACATGTTGTATGTTCTCTATTGTCTTGAAGTTTGCAGTTTGCAGTTGTTTATTATTTGTTTGTTCTTCTTCCTCAGAAGGATTGTGGGAAAGAGGGGGTTACGGTGGTCTGAACTTGCCCTCCCTTCTGGGGGATGCCCAAGGCGGCTTTGACTCTGGCTGGAACTTCTAAATATTCACTGATGGAATTTACTAATTAAAAGAAAAACGGGGAAGGTCATGGGGAGGATACACGGCCGCCGGCTGACCTGGGAGCGAGACCTGGGCCATCAGCCCCGCCCCCCCATGTGCGGTCCACTCGAATCTCCCACTCCCGGAGGCTGCTCCAAGGACAGAGCCTTTGAATAGTGAGGTGGGATTGGTAATTCTCCACCACGCCTGCAGGCTCTGTGGGACCAAACCCAACTCGGGCCTCTCTCGGTATATACACTTCTAAGGTTTGGCAAGGGCTACAAAAACTCCATTCCTCTTGCCGCCACCAAGACACACCCCATTTGAAAGTTTCCTTCCTTATTAAACCCGACACCTGCTGGCCTGGAGTGGCTGGCCTGCCTCTCTCTTTTCTCTGCCTGCCTTTTCCCTTTCTTTCTCTTTCCCCTTCTCTTTCCCTTTCTTTCTCTCCCTTTCTTTCTCTTTCCTCTTCCTTCTTTCCCCTTCTCTTTCTCTTCTTTCTTTTCTCTCCCTGCCCACTGCATTCAGGGGCCAATTTCAGATTCCGCCTGAGCAGCTCCCAAGGTTGCTTTGTACAGAGCTGTTACTTTTTATTTTCTTCTTTTTCTGTCAGACAGCTCACATTGTATCTCTTCCCTTGGGTTTTGGATATTTCTGCTTGGTAATCTCCCTTCATAGGGCCAATTTATTTTTTAAGAGTTTTTTTTCTTGGGGTGCCTGGGTGGCTCAAGCGTTGGACTTAAGCTCAGGTCACGATCTTACAGTTTGTGAGTTTGAGTCCCGCATCAGGTTCTGTGCCGACAGCTCAGAGCATGGAACCAGCTTCAGATTCTGTGTCTGCCTCTCCCATATTCTCTCTCTCTCTCTCAAAAATAAATAAACTTTAAAAATTTTTTAAGGTTTTTTTTCTTTTAACTCAAGACAACCTATTTGGTTAAAATATTCACCGTTGCCTTGCAAGTTTCTTTGCTATTCTTTATCTGATAACTTTTGTTGAATTTTTTTATTCTTTTATCTTTCCATGATTCTTGGTCAACGACTTTTTATTATTCTCAGCATCGAATAGTTGGATTTTCCTGTGTGTTTTGGGAAGCGTGTGTTTTTGTTGTTTCGGTTTCAGGGTGGGTTTTCTCGGTTTCATATTTTTTGTTTGTTTGGTGTTTTCTGAGACCTGTTCCCGCTTGCTTTCCATCATACATTTTCTTTGTTGATTTTGGTTAGAATCAAAGACCACGTATGGCCTAATAATAAAACATTTAGCCCTCGGCTTGTGTGAGCTTCCACCATGCATGTTCACTACCTTTCCTCTCCCTGTAGGTCCCCAATCCCTGAATGGAGATTCCTCTCCACTGAGTCCCCAGCCTCACTCCCAGATCCTTCAGCTCCTGACACCTGCAAGAAATGGCTTTGTTCCGCCTCAGTGCGCACCCTATCAACAGGAAGTACGGCGTTGAAATCCATGACGAAAGGGCCACCTTTCAACTCACTTCTCTCTTTAAAAAAAAAAAAAAAAAAAGCTTATTTATTCTGAGAGGGAGTGAGGGACAGAGAAAGAGAGAGGGAGAGAGAGAATCCCAAGCAGCCAAGCAGCCTGATGCAGGGCTCAAACTCACCAACCGTGAGATCATGACCGATCTTGACCGAGCTGAAGCCGGACACTCAACCAACTGAGCCGCCCAGGCATCTCCCTACTTGCTTCTCTTAAGCAGCTTTTGTGCTTATTTCAAATGCCTTCTCAGCCCTAATTTCTTGAAATTTAGAACTTACTTGTCTTTTTTATTTGCTTAGATGGTATTTACTATGTTCCCCCTCATCAGTTGCTCGCTTGTAATACACAAGAGATTACTGTCTCCCATGGACAAGTTCGTAGTTGGATTCAGGAATGTTTTTCCTTAAAGAGATTTATTTTGACTTTTATCTTTCCCAGAAGTTCCTGAGAAACCCAGTTATGTGGCTCTCATATAAGAGCAGGCTTTCTCTCAAAACAAAACGAACAAAAAATTGGGCTCTCTCTTGGGGAACGGAGCAAAAATGACCCCCATTTGCCAGGCTTCCCATCACCCTTCATCTGAGATCGAGCAGGCCTTGAGATGACTGTCAGCCAGGACTTGCTCTTCAGCGTCCCCAGACCTCGCTTTCTTCATTCAGGTGTCTTGGAGATTATTCAATAACAACAAACAAAGCTTTAAATCTTTTTTCAATATGATACATTAGTCCAATATATGAATTTCGATTAATTGATTTGGCAAGTCTTATTAACGAAATTCAAGTCAGGAAATCTCATTTTCCTTTTTTTAATTTTTAAAGTTTATTTATACTTGGGGTGCCTGGGTGGCTCAGTCGGTTAAGCGTCTGGCTTCAGCTCAGGTCATGATCTCACAGTTTGTGGGTTTGAGCCCCGCATTGGGCTCTGTGCTGACAGCTAGCTCAGAGCCTGGAGGCTGCCTCAGATTCTGTGTCTCCCTCTTTCTCTGCCCCTCCCCTGCTTGTGCTTTCTCTCTCTGTCTCTAAAAAATAAATTAACAAACATTTTTAAAACAAGTTTATTTATCCTTGAGAGAGAGAGAGAGAGAGAGAGTGCACAGGCAAGAGGAGCAGGGGAGAGAGAATCACTAATAGTGCAGAGCCACGAACTCACAAACAGCAAGATCATGACCTGAGCCAAAGTTGGGTGTTCAACCGACTGAGCCACCCAGGCGCCCCCAAGTCAAGAATTCTTTATTGAAGTCTGAAGATAGAATGACGTATTTAATTAGTGAAGAATAACATTTCAAGGTAAATGAGAAAGACCTTGTGCCTTCTATTATTTGAAATGCTTGTAAACATAGTGGTTTTTAATCTGCTCTGTCTTCGTGAAAAATATCCGTAACTACAATTCCGGGTGAGACATCCATGGATGTCTACCTTCCTCAGTCATCTACATCTGTCATGTGCCTAGTCTCGTGAAGGGCATCAGGTGACCCAGATTACAATTACAATTATAGATTACAATTATAGAAATTTCGATTTAGAAGTCAACAAGGTCCAGGGTGCAACCTAACTCCTGTACAATCCAGCACATGTTCCCCAAATGTAGCCCTTTCTTCAGAACCCAACACGGGGCACCTGGGTGGCTCAGTCAGTTAGGCATCCATCTTCAGCCTAGGTCATGATCTCACCATTCCCAAGTTTGAGCCTCACATCAGGCTTTGCTGACAGCTCAGAGCCTGGCACCTGCTTCTGTACACAGATTCTGTATCTGTAGTCCTCTCTCTCTCTCTCTCTCTCTCTCTCTCTCTCTCTCTGCCCTTTCCCCACTCACACTCCGTATCTCTCAAAAATAAGCATTAAAAAAAGAATCCGACAGCCCTCTATCTCCCCATCTTCCCTTCCACCTGTGAATGAAGAATCGGGCATCATCTTATACTTTATTGTACATTCTTTGTACTATCACTCATGTACTTAATTTCTTTCCTGCCACCCTCTGCAGACTTAAAGAACAAACACACTCGATAAAGTAGAAAACTATAGATATATAAAAGTCGAGTCCTGGAAAACTCAGAGAAGCAAACTGAAGAAGAAAGGTAAAGCCTGGATGTCACCAACTGTGACTCCTCAGCAGTGGAACGTGGCGAGAGCAGTTCATTGCTCATCAGAATTGGGTTTTCTTCTTGGGCACACAACTCCTCGGCAGCCCCGGCCTCCTCTGCAGCTGGACACTTCTGTTTGAACATCAGCCAATAGGGGTGAACACACGTGATGAATCCTACTTCCAGACTGTGGCATGAACCTCTTCCTGTGGTTCCTCCTGCCTCCTTCCTCCTTCTTGACAGAGAAGGACACAACAATAGGGATATGAGAGTCCCTGTGCGGAGGATGGCAGAGATCCCATTATGCTAGGACCTCAGGTGACTGCTTGCAGGAGAGGCGTCCAGCCAGTCCACGCACCTGCCCAGCACCATCCCCTGAGCCGAGGCACAGATTCTGATCGTCTTTGATACATTAATCGATCATTGGTATGTTTGTTACTTCAGCCTAGCATAGTACAGACAATACGGGCGATTGACACAAAGCACAATAAACCCACATTTTCTATTTGGATTTCGGCAGGTTAATAAGTAGGAAATAGTCTAGATAGATGTCCACCCAGCAAACACAGTTTGGGGCATGCCTCACTTCAGAGCATGTCTTGGTTTTCAAGCCTGGACTAGGTCTGGGCTGGCACAAGGGAGCAGCTGACTCTCCAGAGGGGTAAGCCCATTGGACAGCGTTGCCGGGAACCTCAGAAAGCTTCTGGGGCAGGAGGTGTCCAGCTGAAGGACAGCAGCAGTTCGGATAACACAGGACTGTGGCTGGAGGAGCCCACACTGTCCCTGAGTCGTTGAGCTGCAAGAGCCGCAGTCAGTGTCTGGCGTCAGGCAGGTTGGCAAAATCAGGAACCTCGGGGGACAGCGGGTCGGTGTGGGGGTCAAGGAAGCCAGGCTCCGGGGTGCCAGGGTCGCCTCCAAGCTCCACACCTTCCTAACATGGAACCTGAGTGACCTATGAATGTCGCTGGGCTGATGTATTTCTTCTGTAGAACCTGGGCAACAAAGCTGTGTGTCTCAAAGGGGTGTGTGAACATTAAATACATCTAAAGTTCAGTGTCTGGCACACAGTAAGCAATCAATGAATGATGGGTTTTTTTTTTAAATTACGATGAATGAGTCAGATGATGCGCAAACCTGGGGGAAGTGGGGTCTGGCACAAATCAGGAGCAAGGCCGGAAAGAGGGAGAGCCAGGGTTTGGGTCAGTGCAAATTCCCATCTGTCGCTGGGTCCTCCGATCTTTGGGCTAACCCCACCTGAATTCAAAGTGCGAAGCGGCATGTGGGACAGCAGCCTCTTGCATGGGGCGGGGGACAGCAACAGTGGGAGCAGAGAGAAGGAGCCAGCCTTGGAGGGGGACCCAGACAGCATCAGTGCCTTGAGATTTGCCAGGAAAAGAGGGCTGGGGGTAGAGCTTGCCTATGTGTCAGAATCTCAGACCCTCTACATACCCGCTGTGTGACTTCTGAGTGGGTCTCTGAACATTATTTTCCTCCCCTCTAAAATAGGATAGCGTTTAAAGAGCCAAATTATGACTCAAGAAGGTAGCATATTAGCTTATGAAATACCTAATAGGTCATAGCTCAGTAAATCTTTAACACACGTCAGCGAAAGGGGAGCGGTGGTGGCGATATGGTCCATGCAGATGGGCAAGTGGCTGGGCCGGGCACGGGAACGATTCCATTTATCCTAAAACCACACTTGGAAGCAATGCTAGTTGTGAGGAAACACTTGACAATGTCCAGCGTGTGTGGCGTTGGCTCTGACGTATACCTACATTTAAGACTCTGTGAAAAGGGAGCGCTCCATCTGGTGGGGCAGCCTCCGACCCTCTGTTTCCCCAGCAGCACCCCTGTTCTCAGGGCTGCCGTTGGCCCTGCTCTGGGACCCCGCGCTCCTCCAGGCGTCTCCCCATGGCCTCCATCATGGCCCCTGCGTCCGGCTCCCCACTCACAGACAGAAGCCCTCGTGGTTGTGTTTGCATTCTCTCTAGTACAAAGCTCTCAGGGGTCCCACTCTGCGCTCGATCCTCTTCTGGAAACTTCCCAAGGTTTGAGTCCTTGGGCTCGATGAACATTTGGTGCAGACTTTGTGAGGAAATTCTAATTCCTCGGAAGGGGCTTCTCTCCCCCCTTGCTCCCACAGGCCTCCCACTCACTACCCGTCCCGAACCACCTGGAGACCTTCAAGCCTCCGTATACACAATATGACCTCGGCTTGGGATGGCTGATCCCTGGGAATGACACACATGGGGTGGGTGGGCCTTTGTGTCATTTGCAGGTGAGGAACTTCGAGTCATGGATGAGGGACTGTCTACTCTCTCAACATTGGACTCCGTTCCCTCATCCTCTCTTTTCCGGACCTTCAGAACAGTCTCCGAGATGTGTCCCTGCCGCCCTCCCTACTCGAGGTTGTCCTCACAGCTTCCAGAAGGATGGAACATACTGGAGCATTCTTAGGGATGGGAAGTGTCTCCGGCACTGGGCCAGGAGGTGAGGCTTTCTGAGAGACTCGTGGCAATTCATTTACCCTCTCCGGAGCTCGGCTTTCTGTTTTCTTTTAGTTTTGCCTGTTAAATTGGGCTCGTTGGACTAAAGACTCTGACTCGTATACCCATTCTACAGGGCTGGGGTTCTGAGGAATTGTTTTAGAGCCTCAGCGGCCTTACGGACTCAGAGGATGCCCAAGCACGGGAACATTTCTGATTCCAACACTCCACCCGCTCTTACAAGAAGCTGTAGGATCCATTCTCTGTGATACTAATGTTGGCAAAGAATTAATTCAAGCAGAATTCCTTCTGGAATTTAAGAGAACAGAGAGAGATTGACCCGCAATGAGCAATCTGGTCCGCTTGCGTCCTGGGATGGAGGCATAACTCCGTGGGTATTAGAGTGCAGTCAGAGGAGCGAAGCCAAGCAGATGGCCCAGATTCTCAGTGTCAGCTAGAAGCCACGGCCCAGGACCTAGAGGGAAAGCCACAGACGGGCTACACACAAGTCAGATGGTGGTGGCAAGAACCAGGAAGCTGCGGGCATCATCAAAATCTACATAATAAAAACTCATGGACTATGAATAAGGAAGCAAAGCAAGGGAAGTAGGTGAGTGAGGCTGAGTGAGGGCCCTTGTAAGTAGAACATTATTTGGAATAAAGGGGCACCTGGGTGGCTCAGTCGGTTAAGAGTCCGGCTTCGGCTCAGGTCATGATCTCATGGTTCGTGGGTTTGGGCCCCATGCCGGGCTCTGTGCTGACAGCTCAGAGCCTGGAGCCTGTTGCAGGTTCTGTGTCTCCCTCTCTCTCTGCCCCTCCCCAGCTTGTGTTCTGTGTCTCTCTCTTTCAAAAATAAATAAACATAAAAATTTTACAAAGAAAAAAGAACACTATTTGGACTATGGACTCACCAGCCTATGACTGCAAAAAGGAGACAACATTTATATTTCCATTCCAAAAACAACTTCAAGTTTCCAACTTGTGAAGCAAAGAATCTGAACTCTTGAAAATCGCCCTACGTTTTTCTGAGTGTGCCCGGTGGGGCTGGCAACCCGCCTCCCTCAACAATCTCTATTAAAGTCGGCCTTTTCTTCTCTTCAGGTTTCTGTTCACCCTCTGCAAACGGCCCTGGATCTCCTGCTCATGGAAAAGCCTAGAGAAAGAACCTTCTGGAATTTTTTTCACATGCATCCCTGCAATAGCTGTTCAGTGCTGTCCAGAGCAATAATCCTCAGATTGCCACAAGTTCTATCCAGTTATTTAAAGAGCCAGTAAAGGAAGGTGTTCATACGTTAACAGCCTCCCTTTTCGTCCTCTCTCCAGGGGCCCCACTGGTCCCTTGGAGATGGCAGGAGCAAGGAGAGTTTGGTTAGAGAAGCAGGTTTTCCCCGTTACTGCGAGTCCCAGCTGACTGTAATCCTCACCGTGACCTCCATAGCAGAGAAGTCTCCGCAAGGAGAACCTGCCAATCCCAAGGAATTGACCCTGACCGTGGGCTCACAGCCCCCGCCCTTGGACTTGTGTGTTCTACTGAAGCCAAAACCCTCTTCCCCGTGTTCTCCCATAACCCCACTGTGTTCCCCACGAGGGCCTCCACCCCACGGCCCTCAGACTGTCCCACAGCCCTGCTGACTTCTTGCCCGAAGGCTCGCCTCCACTACCAGCTCCTGCGGGGCAACTGGTGTGACGTCCTCCTGGCTTACGTTGGGCAACTGTGCCTCCGTTGTTGAGGATAAGTCTGTGGTTAGTTGGTCCCATTCCAATTTTGCATAAACCATAGCACACGGCCAAGATACAGACCTGGCAAGGAACGGGATGCTATCGGAGGCGTCAGCTGGTGTTAAATCAGCCTTTTCCTCACTTGTTTCGTCAGGCCTTTAATTCCTACAGACACCAACTGGCATTATGTTGACCTGTTTTCCACTTGATTTTGGTGCTTTTGGTTGTTTTCAATGCAAGTAAGTTTTCCCTCATATATTTACGACCAAATTTACTCTTTATCATTCTACTTTCTGCTCCTTCATATATTTCGTTTCTTTCCTTAATTTTAAAATCTCCTTAGAAAGAAAGGCTCAGTTAAAATTTACATTTTTATGGCATATTTTCCCTTTGATTTACCATTTTCCTTTTTAAATACTTTGATACATTCTTACCAAATGCTTTTTTTCTTAATTTGATATTGCCCACTCAAAATTTTTTTGTCCATCGGTGTCCATTTCACGTTTTGTGATATCCGTAGGATTTTCTCCCCTTGGGGTGAGGCTTGGTCAGGCCCACTGCAGGTAGGGAAGCTGGCTCTGATTTACCGTCTGAGGCACATAGCTACACGGTAATAAAAATGATACAGAAATAGGACGGAGAGCCCCTGCCTATGCACAGAGTCATTGTTGGATAAATGGCCTGGGCCACATGACATAATTTGCAACAGTGCGCACACGGGGGGTGCTAGCCGATACAACTTAGTGTGGCTCTCAGCAGAGGACTCCATCCACTGTGCAGTCATTGCTCGCGACGCTTAGGGACGAGTGTGACTCACTACTGGAAAGAGAAGGCAGAGGACTCTTAACAGTCATCCCTGGAATAGCCAGAAATCCTGGTTCTCTCCAATCTGCTGGCATCCTCTGCTAATCACACAAACCACGTTTCCCAGGGATCTTTGGAATACCGATAACGTCCTGCAATACGCCTCTGACTGCGTCCTGCTTCCGGCCCACCTCTTCGTAGAGAAACCCCCACCTGGCATTTTCAAACCATTGGTTTTAAGTGCACGCGCACACAAGTTGCAGTCATCAATACACAGCTTTTTAAGTAAACAATTCCAGAGACCAGGTGTGCTTTTCAGACAATTCTGTTTTATCTTTTTTTTAACCGCATTATGGACATTATGGCTCTCCGATACCCTGAGGCAACCTCGTTTTCTTTCAACATCTAGGATCCACAAACTAATCCTGAAGTTTTTCCCCTGCCCAGAAATACGAAAACAACTATCCTCCAAGGGCTTTTGTTTTTTGCACTGGAGAATCGCTTTAGAAGCCACAGACACCAGTTCAACATTCTGGCTGGAATGTGCCAGGATGAAAGGAAAAGGGTCCAACAGCATCAGTCCCCGGAGGGGCGGAGGAGATAAAGCCTCCTGTAAAAAATGCTCTTAATTCTTAGTGAGATTTCCCATTCAACTCTATATTAATGAGTTCTTCTTGCCTTACTCTTATAGAAGAGCTTTTGTAATCCATTTTCATTGTTCAACAACTAATTTTCCTCATTTGCTTTACTATTAATTTAATATATTTTTAAAAATTTTAATGTTTACTTATTTTTGAGAGAGAGCGTGTGTGCTTGTGTGAGTCAGTGGAGGAGGGGCAGAGAGAGAGGGAGACAGCAGGCTCCAGGCTCTGAGCTGTCAGCACAGAGCCCGATGCGGGGCTTGAACTCATGAACTGCAAGATCATGACCTGAGCTGAAGTCAGACGCTTAACATACTGAGCCACCCAGGTGCCCCTCATTAATATTAATTTTTTAAAAACCCACTGTACTATCACACCAAACCATTCAGAAGTCTCCATATCATTTCTCCTGTGTTGACCCTCAGCTCAACCATGCGGAGATGGCTTCACAGTGAACAGACTCCATTGACTCTTTGGCCAGTATTGACTTCACACAAACATCTGGAAGGGAAGAAGCCCTAGCCTTTGTCTAGGAGAAAGCTGATGAAACTAAGAGTTCAGAACACTCAGGGTGATACATCGAATCCTTGTTCGCATTATAAAAGATAATAATAAAATGTGGAATAGACACAAATACCAGTTCTCCAAGTTAAAAAGAAACCCACTGTCAATTATCACCATTTGAGCTCCCAATATGAATTTATTTTATTTTCCCTTTCTATATTTCTTTCACGAGTGCTTTTGTATATTTATGGGGCAGAAGTTTTAGTAAAAAAAACAAAACAAAACTGCAGTTTCACACACGCCCACGGGTACACACAGTGGCCTCTGCCGACTTCCGGGGTCGGCGGGCCGCTCTCTCCTGATCCCGCATTCAGCGACGTCACGCTCATGGCTGCAGTCGGCTGTGGCGGAAGTACTTCCGCAGCCGGAATTGGCAAACGCCTTAAATCAGGACTTTCCCCCCAAAGGACAGGCTGTTAAACATTTACCAGCACAACTCTGGGTTCAACTTTGGGACAGTTCAGTTTTCCCCAAACCAGTCAAAATGTCAGAACATAAAATCAATAAATATACAGAATTATCAGCGTTAATATACCAAATGTTAGGGTCCAAAATCCCCCACTCAAGAAGTTTACACAGAATGGCTTTTGGGGCTTTATGTAATTTTTCCAATATTCACTGCAGAGTGTTTGCTGGAACCAACCCCCAGAAAACAAAACAAAACAAAAAATACAATCGGATTATAGCACATTTTAGTTGTGATACCCATTTAGTTACCCACTGGTTTCAAGTAATTTCCAGATATTTTTGATCATCCCCAGGGGGTTTATTTCCACAACAGACAAACACAGAGCATTTGGTAATTTCTAGTTATTAACATTTCTGTGCTAATATCCAAAGTTTACATGAATTAATACACATCATGCCCTTAGCTTCCAAATTTTGCATTCTTTTATTTATTTAATTTAATTATTTTGAGAGAAAGTGAGAGAATCAGGAGGGGAGGGGCAGGAAGAGAGGGGGACAGAGGGTCCAAAGCAGGCTCCACACTGACAGCACAGAGCCCGACACGGGGCTCGAACCCACAAACCGTGAGATCATGACCTGAGCCAAAGTCAGACGCTTAACCGCCTGAGCCACCCAGGCGCCCCAATTTCGTATTCTGTAATAACTATATCTTCTGGATCATATGGAAGAAAGAGCCAAACCGGCTCTTAGTGGGAGGTCTGGCTTTGCCAAAATCTAAAATGGGCCGAGGGAATATTAAGTTTCCTTATTGCATCTGAGTGGGACTGGCCCACTCACTGGTTCTTCCTACTGGTCTGTCATGGCACCCCTTGGTATCATTCCAGGGGTGCAATGGCCTTGCATAGCTCATCGAAAAGTGTTCTTAGTAGAGGTTCTCATTATGTTGTTCGTTTAGCACCTGAGTTTAGGCAGGAGAAACATTTGTACCTGAAGGCTCTGGTTGGTTCAATTCCCCTGCCTTGTTATTGCCATTTGCCCAGAGAAGTGGCCTCCTCCAGTGAGGACGCCAGGGCGCTGTGGCCTCACCTTCCAGCTGCCGTGGGACAGTATGTGGCCTGATCCTTCTTTGCGGAGGTATGGGCTTCTGAGCTGCATCTCATCAGGGTCTAGCCTTCTTCCTCCCTGCGCTCTGGCTTCCCTCGCCCCCAGCCCACACCCTGAGCAGACTTCCTCTGGCCTGGCCCCATATTCCCACTTGCCTTTTAAAACGTGGCTGGGTCGGGCTGTGCTCGCTCAAGGACACAGAGCCACGGCCTTGGTGGAGCTGCAGGCACCTGCCTGCGCCTGGCCACCCAGCCCCCAGCACAAGACTGTTCCGGATGCCCTCACTCTCCTGTGCGTCGAGCTTCCCTCTCCTAATACTGCCCATTTTACATCCCTCCACATTCTACAACATTCCATTTTCTTCTACTGTGCTTTCCTACCTATTACTCCAGGAAGGTGGGGAGGGGAGGTGGACTCTGACTCTGTCCCTTCGTCCCCTCGCCAGCATCTGCTGAAGCCACAGCATCACCCAAGTCCAAAACGGACTCAGAGAAAAGGTTCTGTTTTCTGAGACCCCTGGCCTTGGAGCCCCCAGGCTGACCACTAGTCCCCCACTCGTCCCTCCGCACACAGTTGTGTCTGGCTGGTACTGTTATGCCGTTTCTATACAGCTTTTAAAGTCTGATTATTTCGTTTCTGTGATTTCTTCAAACCAGAAACCATTTCAAATCTTCCTTTTGACTTCCAGGGGGATAGATCTTTCTTGGACAGGCTTTCATCCTGTTGCCACTTTTTTTAAGAATTTTTTCCGTTATAGAGAGCATTGGAGAGCTCATGTTTTCTGCTTCTCGCCGAAGTATAGGAATCGTGGGTGGTTAAAATGTAGGCAGAGGGCATCAGATTGCACTTACAGCTACAATTTGCTTTTTCTATTCCTCATTTGTCTTCCAAATTTGTTTACCTGGTGTAGGTATATATGATTCACTTGTTTTAACTGCTGTTCAAGATTTTATTTATGAACAAACCATTGTTGATTTACTCATTCTCCTATTAGTAGACATTTTTGTTAATTTCCCTTTCTCTCTCCCTCTGTTTTCAATGGCAAACAATGCTTCGCTGCACAGATGGACGTGTGCCTCTTTTTCCTATAAATACAAGTTTTCTCCAGGATCGGTACCTAAAATTGTAATTGGTTTTTAAAAATAATTGCTTGATCATGAGTTATACAATGTGCTGTTTTGCTCGCATTCCCAGACTGCATCCCAGAAGCACCACAATAGCTCATAAATTTTCGTCAATGGCTTATCAGAATTGTCCCCAAATCTTTGCCAACACTTGATCATTTTTAATTTTTTGTCATTAGGATGGTTATACAGCAATCCCTCTCTCTCTCTCTCTCTCTCTCTCTTTTTGTGTGTGTATCACTAAAAGAAGATATATATCCTCAAATTGAAGAAACTTGAGTCCTGAGAAAATAAAGCAAAATAAATCCATATTTAATGACATCATAGTGAAACTGCAGAAAATGAAAGACAAAGAGAAACATCTTAATCAAAGGGTAGATACGATTTACTCACAGTGGACGGACAGGGAGGCTGACAACATGTGTCCCCCTGGAGTCAGAGGACGGCAGGATGATGTCTTCACGGGGCTGCTGGGGAGAAAGAATCGTGTCACACTAGAACTCCTGCTATCCTCACCGAGGTGGTGTCCGCACCGCCTCCCTCGGCCTCCCCCACCTTCTTCAGAAACAGGTACCGCTCCTGGAGCAGGTAGGGTAGGGGCCTGAAGCTGGGCAAATCTTAGAACCCCACGCCCTCTGGTCACATGATTGGGTCAAACAGAGAACAAACAGACAAAGAGAGAAAGAGCAGTCTTTCCATACTTTGAAGCTACGCCCTCTTTCTTCTGGTCCCTTCCATCTGAGAGTTCTGAGAGGAAGCTTTCTGACGAAGAGAGAGAGACACAATTTAAGAGGTTCTAGTCAGAGCTCATTTTTCTACTTAAAAAAATTTTTTTTAATGTTTATTTATATTTGAGAGAGAGAGAGAGAGAGAGAAACAGCACAAGCGGGAGTGGAGCAGAGAGAGAGGGAGACACAGAATCAGAAGCAGGCTCCAGGCTCTGAGCTGTCAGCACAGAGCCCGATGTGGGGCTTGAACTCGCGAACACGAGATCATGACCTGAGCTGAAATCAGACGCTTAACTGAATGCCTTAAGAGGTCGTTTGTTAACTGACTGGAGGTGCACGAGTGGTAGGAAGGTGTGTGGAGAGGACAGATGCAACCCAACTGCTGTGAGAGATGGGACACGGAGGCAGCCAAAAAAGTGACCAGGTGAGAGCACTGACCAGCAGTGGGTGAACTCTGATAGCACCTCAACGTGTGCCCACTCCCGCTGCACGCACCGTGACTCTGCGTACCCTCGTGTTGTCCATCTACGCTCTCTTTATTCAAACTAAAGGCCACATAGTCTATGTTTATGTTTTTAAATGTTCATTTATTTTGAGAGACAGAGTGGGGGAAGGTTAGAGAGAGGGAGAGAGAGAATCCCAAGCAGACTCTGCACTGTCAGTGCAGAGCCCAACCCGGGGCTCGAGCTCATGCACTGTGAGATTATGACCTGAGCGGTAGTCAAGGGTTAGATGCTTAACCGACTGAGCCACCTAGGTGCTCCAATATAGTTCATTTAAATCACAGAATTTCAGAACTGGAAAATTACTTAAAGGAACTTGAACTCAACCCTTTCTTTGTACAGATGAGTTAATCAAAGACCACAGACTGAGGTGCTTCGAGCAACATAGCTGGGTAGTCACAGATATGCAGACAGAACTTGGATCTCCTAGGCCCCAAGTCACTTCTACCCGGCCCCCAGTCACATCATGTCTGGACCCACATGGCCTGAATTTTTAAAGTGGCTTTCCTAATGTGTCTGGTATAATTCTCTGTCTGTAATGGGTGCATTCTAAATGCTAGCTATTTAGTATGCCTTTCTTTTCTCTTCCTGTTTCTCTCCATTTTTCCTCTGCTAGAAAGTTCTTGGGTGTAACAGCTGATGTCCCACAATCCTGCCATTAAGCCGAAGATTCCACCGCCCCTACCTAATGCCACTGTAACAACCAGATGGAGTGGGGAACAGCATCTTTGAGTAGGTAGTACACTGATGTCGAAAAACCAAATGTGACCTAGCAATTTAGGGTGGCATCTAATCCAAGCCCTCCTTAAATTTATGCTCAACCGGGGCACCTGGATGGCTCAGTTGGTTAAGTGTCCGACTTTGGCTCAGGCCATGATCCCACGGTTCATGGGGTCGGGCTCTGTGCTGACAGCTAGCTCAGAGCCTGGAGCTTGCTTGAGATTCTGTGTCTCCCTCTCTCTCTCTCCTCCCCAACTTGTGCTTTCTCTCTCTCTCTCTCTATCTCTCTCAAAAATAAACATTTAAAAAAATGCAGGCTCAACATGTTAATGAATCCCTCCTGAAAAAAATCCTACTCAAAAAATAATTGAAGATTTCAAGAAGTATCGAGGCTGACTACCTCACAATGCATTTGGTAATACTTCGATTTTGCCATCAAGTCTACCGTATTCTCTTTCCAAAGTCTCTCTCTCTCCATCCATCTTATTCCTTTAGGAGTTTCTTTCCTGCCTCCTCTGTCCCATA
>NC_043704.1:150424887-150450542 GCF_006229205.1 Suricata suricatta
ACACACACACACACACACACACACACACACACACACACACACACCCTGATTGTTTTTCTTGTGTAAATAATGTCCTGAGTTAAACAGGTTGGTTGGCATAAGGCATCCTTGTATGAGAAAGTCACTATAGAACATTGTTCCAGATCGGCCATATCCCAGAGAGGGTTAAAGATGTTCAGAACACAGAGCCTCCTCAAGCAGCTTATACGGAGCTTTGCTGGGGGTGTGTGTGCACTAACCCTTCTTCATTTCACAGCAACTTGCATTTCACAAGTCAGAAGAGAGAGGAAAAGAGAATGACATGCCAACCAAGCTCCTTCCGCAGGGGTGAGAGGCATCTCTAGGCTTACCCTTGCCAGGGGGCCTCCACCCTCCAGCTGCATATGATTTTGAGCAAGGGGAAGACAAGGAGTGGAAGAGAAAGAAACTATCTCCTCTAGGGCACATGAAACTTCAGAAAGAAAGAAACCACAAAAAGGGAAGAACTTCTCTCTCTCTCCTCTCCCACCCACATATGCATTTGGTGCTAAGTGCTCCCAGCTCTTCCTCTGGACTCCAGAGATTCTTATGAGGACCCCAAGAGTTCACCGAGGTGAAATCTACACCAGAAGAAAGGGGTGGGGACCGCGTGAGGAGCCAGGTGGGAGTACGTGACTGAGGACTTTGGGAGACTGGAGACCGTCCCAGGACCAGCAAAGTAAAACTAGGTGGAAGCAAGTTAAGGAGGTAGAGTCAGCCGTGACACACCCATTCTAACTCAGATGAGCACTTGCAAGGTATGGTGGCAGCTTGGCCTCACGCCATGGCACTGGACTTGGAGGGACATGCAGCCAGAATGAAGCCGGCTGTGGGTCACCAGCCCATCTGGATCATTCTTGGTCACCTGACAGTGGGGATCTGTGTGACTCGAAGTGCTGCCGGCTTGGGCAGAATCTCAGCAGCTGGGAACCAGACCTGGGGAGGCCAGGGAAGGCAGTGTGAGACCCAGAGCAAGCGCAGAGGGTATGAAAGTTGTGGGCAGCTCTGCTAGAAATCTAAAAACCAAGGGCGCCTGCGTGGCTCGGTCTGTTGAGTAACCAACTCTTGATTTCAGCTCAATGATAATTTCATGGTTGGTGAGTTTGAGCCCCGAGTTGGGCTCTCTGCTGTCAGTGCAGAGCCCACATCAGATGGTCTATCCTCCTTTCTGCCCCTCGCCCATTCGTTCTTCTCTCTCTCTCTCTCAAAAATAAAATAAACATTAAAATAAACAAATAACTGTGACACCTGGGTGGCTCAGTCGGGTAAGCATCAGACCGGCTCAGGTCATGATCTCACAGTTCATGAGCTTAAGCCCCATGTCTGGCTCTCTGCTCTCAGAACAGAGCCCATTTCGGGTGCTCTGTCCCTTCTCTCTTTCTCCCTCCCCTCTCTCTCAAAAATAAATAAGCATTAAAAATGTTTTAGATAATAAAATAAAGTAAAATAATATTTAAAAAAAAGAAATCTAAAAACCAAGGTCTTTGGGGGTGGCTGACTGGCTCAGTCAGTAGAGCACAGGATTCAATCTCAGGGTTGGGAGTTTGAGCTCCACATGAAGTGTGGAACCTAGTACTTAAAAAAGCTAAAAATAAATAAAATAAAAACCAAAGCTTTTTGTGAATTTAAGTTGTAGGAAAAGAGGGAGATGAGTGAGAAATGAGATGGAAACTGGAAGGAAGACACGAGCTGGAGGGGCGGAAGGCACAGCCCTTGGGGGAGACAGAGCTGCTGAAGGCTGGGTCTCCCCACGCCCCTGTCTGGCTCCGCCCCCCCGCCCCACTACTGAGATCAGCAGCAGGTCCGGGAAGACCTCCCTTCTCAGAAAGAAGCTGGGGCTGAGGAAAACAGCGAAGTTGAAGTTCTGAATAAATGTGCTCTGCATCTTTGCATCAGAGGAGAAAAGGCAGAGGGAAGGAGATAAACAGGGCTATGTTCAAAATAAGAATTAATTGGCAGATTGCCGCAGTAAGAAGGTCCAGAGTCAGGGATATCAGACGGTACCAAACTCCACAATACCAAGAGTTGAGGCAGACAGAGACCATCTGCATTCCAGGCCAGATAATCAGGTATCAGCTGGGACACAAAAGTTGGAAAAGTATTCTCTTTTCGCTCACTGCTTGTAGCCAAAGCTCTAGTTAAAACTAAATGCAAAATCTTGCAGCTGGCAGTAGCGATCCTTACTGATCTCTATCAGCAGAAAACGAAGAATCCGTCAAGGGTCTGACTCAGAAAGCTCATAAGCCAGAGGGAAAGAAGAGAAGCCGTCCGCTGCAGAAGGGGAGATTCACAGAGAACTCAAGAAAGAGAGGGTGAATAGGGTGGAAATAGATTATGTAGCAATCTGTTGGATCCCCATGTGGGGGGACAGGAAGCCTATGATACTAGGCCTTTCCTTTTTGATGCATTAGGATTTCTTTCCTGAGACAGGAATTGCAAATAACAAACCTGGAGCTTGGTGTACTTCAGAGATCTCAGAAAGAGAAACAAACCCAGGAAGATCACTAAGTAACTCCTATCATAAGAGGTCCTGAAAGCCATGCGGCTCCCATGGGACACTCCCTGTGAGTTCTGGGGGTCTGCGCTCACTGTGCCCTTCACCTTTATCCTCTGGAAGAGACGTGCCTACGGCTGAATTAGCTGCCAGTGGGCCGCCACCTGGGTAACCTATGAATTGACAGGAAAAATGAACCCTCTGGTCTTCACGCAAAGATAATTTCTTTGATGGAAAGTTGCCAGAATGTCTCCCGAGTCTCACACCCACTGAAGACCGACCACCCAACCCTCCTCGACGGCGGTCACGACAGGGACAGCTCCACTTCAGCATTAATCAAACAGATTTTTCTGGAGGTCAACAGAGGGCTGTGTGTGGACCACCACCTGGGCCCAGGGTCCATTTTCCTTCCATATCTGCCTCTAATTTTGGCCCCTGAGGTCTCATTAACAAAGATGGGCCCAACATCTCTCACCTTCTGCAGGGGGGCTGGTTTGGCTGGTGCTGGTGCAAAAAAAGTCCTATCTTTATCAGGAATATCCGTCATTAATCAACACATGAAAGACTTCCTTCCACCTTCGCAAAGGTGGACCCAGACACTCCCAACCTTTCCTCCGGATCAGCTTACATCTCCTAACTAAAGGAAACCTTAGAAACCTAGACCTTTTTGCTGTAAAAGTACCTTCTTTCTAGGCCCTAATTACTTGAGATTACCTACTTTTCTCTCTACAAAATACGCACAGCCTTTGGGTTCTAGAGAGAAGTGCGCCAGCCCACCCTCCAGATGCTACCCCTGCGCCCCACAGCCTCCGGCCTGAGGTTATGAATGGACTGTTGGGAAAGTCAATGTGCTTCAAAATGCAATGTGACTAGGACTTTGGTACTTAGATTGAACACTATTTTAGAACTTAGTGCTATTGTTCAAGGATCTTTTGGAACCAAATGATTCAAATCTGATAGATATTTGATTTGCTATGAAGGCCACCCTTACACTATGACTTCCCATTTTCTCCATTCTCCGCAAACCTATTTTATGTATTATTAGTGTAGTCTATTTAGTTAACGTAGTTTACGCAACTGAAATGAATTTTTAGTATATGTTGAATATAATACTTTCACATAAATTTGCTTAAAAATAAAATACAGGTATAATTATCATGACTCTTTGCTAATCTAGTACTTTTGCTCATTTGTACTTTGAATAAACGTAGCCAGCTGATCAATAGTCAAAACACCCAACGTGGTCATGGGTGAATTATTGCCTAGGAAATAAGCTGTGACTGAAATATCAGTCAACTAAACTCAGACCCATGATGTAATGCCAAATAGTACACTCTTTGATTTATAAGTCATATAGAAAATCACTAGCATAATTATTTTATCAGTATTTGCTTTCAGTCATGACAGTGAAAATTATCAGACTATTTTATCCTAAGGCACCCCTTCATCTATATAAAATTAGAAGTCAACACAGACTCTCAAAATCTGCCTTAGTTGATGTGGGATTGCAAATTGGAGCTACATTGGCTCCACCTCCTTCTCATCTCATAGCACAGGATCCCAAGCACCCCAGGGCTCTACCGAGCTCAATCTGGAAATTTCTAGATTGCAGCATAATAGCAAAAAGGCCAAGGTCATGTGCCATGGCAGCCATTTACAAACACAAAACACTATATAAGATAGGATGGACACAGAGTTGATTTTTAAGAGAAAGAAGTTATTTTTATCACTACCAACACTCCTGCAAGTGTGTACCTACATTACAAACAAGAAAGGTGAGTATGCACACTCTCTCCAAGTCACAAGTACGCACTGCACTCTTGGGTCAATGGAACCATGTTAAGCCATTAAGAACACTTCATCTTGTTTAAGCAGAGCTAGTAAGTACCTGTTAATGGTATTATTAATGAGACTGAGACACGTGTATGGAGTCCGTCCAGAAGGCTCTTGGGCCACTCCAGGCCCAAGCTTCCACGTCTCTCTGGTGTTAGAACAGAGTCCAGATGGACATTCAGCAAACAACTGTCTAATAGCACAGCGCCTTCTTGCTGTGACTTGTCAAGAGTTTTTGCAGCTTCCTATCGTGAAAGCTTCCTTGTGATTCTTTATTCCTCAAGATTACACTCTGCCTTTCTTTCTCCTATTCTTTCATCTTCCATCCCAGACTGTATGGGACTCAAGTTTAGAACTAGGATTTACATGTAAATATGAAGTGGTAGGCAACGACTTAGTGGCCAAAAGTTGCCTCCAATTGTTAATTAATTATTAATATTATGTTCCTCTAGAGAAAGGGTTTTTTTAATATTTCAAAAACCTGAGATGAACCGCTCTCTTTATAATCCTCTCCACCATCCTCATGTCTGACCCCAACACCACCGCCAACCCCATTACAAAGAGATCGCTTCACCTCTGGCTTCGAGAGAAAATCAAAGCCACAGGGAGGAGCTGCCTCAAACTCCTGCCACTGACCTTGCAAACCCACCAGAATCTACACATCCCTTTCCTCCTTCCCCTTCTCCCATGGAAGCGGGACCCCTGGTCCCCTCACCTGGGCCCCAGATTCTCCCTCCCGCCTCCTCCGATCTTGACTCCCTCAGCATCTCCTCCTCCTGCCCACACTCACTCTGCTGTCTCCTTCCAGCAGCCTTCACCATGCTCCAGCATCCCCTGAGCTGTGGAGCACCCCAGCTGCTGCTCTGTCTTCTGCTTTCCTTCATGGTCAAATTGCCTCCTACCCTGGAGGACCAAGAGTGCCCTAAAATGTCACCAACAGTTCTTTGTTACTAAATACAATAGACACCTTCGGCTTTTCAAAAGTATCTAAACATTTGCAAAATCATTCCTATTTAAAAAACAACAAGCAAACTTCGATTCAGTCAACAAGTGTTTATTGAGTTCTTCCTAGTGCTGGGAACTGAGGATGCAGCAGGAAACGGGTGTTGGTGATCATGAAAGTTACATTAGGAGCAGAAGGACAGCCAAGCAGTAAACAAGCAAATAAATGAACACGACACTTCCTGAGGGTGATAAGTGCTGAGAAGACAAACACAACTAACAAAACTAAAGTGATCGGATAGAGAGTAACTATGGAAACCACAGTGAGTTTCCAAGGGAAACCTCTCTGAGATGATATTTGAGCTGAAGTCGCCAGTGCAAAGGCCTTGGCCCAGAGCATCACAGCAGTGGGCACAGCAAGAACAGAGACCCTAAAGAGGTCAAGCACTTAGTAGCTATGACAACATGTTGTTTACGGAAAGAAGATAGGAAAATGTGGTCTTGCTGGGGGTGGGGGGGGCTTCTGAATCGCATGTGGGGTGGGCCAGACCTGGAAGGGCAGTGAGTCTTATACCCCAGGGGCTGGGCCATGGCTCCAGCTCCCCTCCACTGGCCTCCTAATAGAAAAGCATTGGAGGAGTTGAGCTTGGATCTATTACCTGTATTGCACACCCTTCAGTCCCAGCTCTAAAGCCAACAAAGAAATCAGCCAAGCTTGGGCTTAAACGAGCTGGGATAGCTACTAGAGAGACCCCGTTGGAGCCTCAAGAGAATGAGCTCGCTCCAACCCCTCTCCTTCCATCCCCCACCTCTGAGGTGAGTAGGGAAAGTGATCCAAGAGAGGCTCCTTCAAGGCCGCTGCTGGGCAAATGGTGGAGCCCTAAATCAAGGTCAGGACCCTGAAGGGAGTCTATTAGTGTGCAGTCGTCTCTCATAATCAGCTTCAGTGGTCAGGGTCTCCAGGGGGCATGGAATTGAAATGAGACTTGGAGGGTCTCTCTAGTATTTGTGCCTGGGAAAGAAAATGAGAGCCCAAAGCCAAGTTTCCCAACAAATACACAAACACACAAACCAACCCACAGAAAAGCAAGATGATCTGAAAATCCTCCATTTAACCCAAGGGGGGCAACCCCTACCAAGTGTGTGTGTGTGTGTGTGTGTGTGTGTGTGTGTGTGTGTGTGTGTAGGGAATGTGATCTAACCAAGTCAGGGGATTATTTCCTTGTCCCTGATGGAGATCCCATACTTGAGGTCAAAGTTCTTTCCATGAGAGTGAGAGCAAATCCGAGATGAGAAGTCAACCCCTAACCCTACCCCATTATAATTAAGTTCAGACTTACACATATCATGGATAACCTCCCACATCGGGAGAGAAGTCTTGGACTGCTTACCTACCCTAACTTCCTCTCCTCTCCCACACTTAATTCTCCTCCCCTATTTTTCCTGATCCCACTATAGTACACGGAGGCACCAGCCAGGGTCAGGATAGAGGGATTCAGCCCTCTCCAGGAATTTGGGGCACTGTGGCCTGGAAATAGCAACTCTCTGAGTAGCCCTTCTGGTCTGATGAATGGCCCTGGGGCCACCGCTGGTGCTCTGAGGTGAGAGTGCAGCGTCCTGGCATCAGAGGGCCCCTCTCAGCAGCCTGGTCTCTGGGAGCCTTCGGGAGAGGGGCAGCGGGCAAGGCATTGAGGAGCCCAGATAACTTCCCAAGGTTACAACTAATTAAAACAATTACTTCTGGGTCTGGGACTGTCCAGATGAGTTGGACAAGGCTCTATAGCAGTGGCTTAGAGCATTTGTTTTCACCCTGGCAGGAACCAGAAGACGTTCACAGATCCCTGTGTGAGGTTGGAGTTGGGGCCTGGAGGGTGGGAGGGACCTACTGCCTCACAATGTTACCCTCAGCTCTGACACAGCACATGGGCTGCGTCTGACGTGTGGCCTTGGACAACTCCTACCCTCCCCGGGAGTTTCCTTGCACGTCTGGTCCATCTGCTGGCCTACCATCTTACTCAAAAGAACTTGCATCTTCCCCAGAGCTGCCTGTGTCTCTGACTGTGTGCTAGCACAGGGAACTGAGTAAGAGGTCAAATGGGAACCCAGAGGCATAGGGGAAGAGAGGAACCAAGCAGAGGATTAATTACAAAGAAGAAGGTCAAGGATCAAAAGTCTGATCAGGCAACAGATGCCGGAGAGGGAGGAGAACAGACATGGGACAGTGGAAGGCCTGGCACTTGACCACCTTGATCTAAGACCTTGAAAGCCTGTGCATGTTCTCAGGAGAAGAGACCGCAGCTGAGACCAAAGAAGCCGTGCACTGAGCTCTGGAGCCCAAGGGGCACGGCTGGGACCCACCAACTGGAGCACGACACGCAGAGATGCCCCCTCTCACCTCCAGGCAGGCTGCCCGGCGGCCCCCACACTCGGGGGACTGCGGGCATCAGCAGTTGCCGCACAAGCAGGTGTCTGCCCCTGCATCATATCAGAAGCCAGAAAACTTGCCCAGGGGCACGTGGGTCAAGAAGCAGCGAGTCCAGGTGCTGAGGTGGTCCATTCGCTTGAAACTGCGCCCTCACTTCTTCCGTGGGGTCGGCTTGCTCCTCCTTTTCAATCTGGTTTACAAAGAGAAACAACATCCACAGTGTTGCTAAGCGATGAACAAACACTCTCTCTTTGCTCAGTTAACATAATTGTGAATTTGCAGACTACCTTTGGGGTTATTATTCTTCTGGGAAATCTAATCTTGGAATCCCTTTTCTCAATGTCCCAATTCTGGTTGTATCTGGCCAAACAATATAATTTTTTTCCTGGCCTGATCCAGGAAAAAGATATTCTTTTGAAGTTCTTCTATTTTTGTGTATAATAATTGTTGCTTTTCTGTTTAGTCATTTCAGATAATTTAAAAACAAATAAAACCATAAAGAAAATCAAGCACTCCACTCCTAAAAAAATAAAACAATCTAGTTTTTCTGGCCATAGACATAAAGAAATGAATGTATACATATATACACTCAGGGTATATGAACTCACATTATGAAATTGTGATCATATTGACATGCTCCTATTTTGATGGGGAACAGACTGTGTTCAAAGAGATGAACACCACCAGTAAAAACAGGTGCAACTGGGAGGCTCAGTCCATTAAGCATCCAACTCTTGATCTGGGCTCAGGTCTTGTGGGAGGCTTGGGATCAAGCCCCATAGCAGGCTCTGTGCTGACAGCTCAGAGTCTGCTTGGGTTGTCTCTCTCCCTCTTTTCCCATCTCCTGTTTATGCTCTCTCTCTCTCTCAAATATAAAGAAATAAATAAACTTAAACACACACAGACACACACACACTATAAATATGTGGCCCTGGACAATTGCTCACAGACTTGCTCTCCAACTGAAGGACTGCATTATATTAACCACAATTGATTTAGACAGCAGAACTCTATGTGGCCACCTTGGAAATGAAGCCATGTCAAATAATTTCAAAACATCATCAAAATTCTTAATTTCAAAACACAAACGAGGATTAAAAAAGCCCATCAACATACATGCATTAGGAATGTACCATACTTTTACATCGAAAACGAAGCTTATGAGAAACAGAGCTTTTCCTATAATTGGAGGGGGGGGGCTAAAAATTAAAAATAAAGTTCATATTCAGGTGTTAGCAATAACATTTTTCAAAACTCCAAATTACATATCAAGCCAACAAGGCTGGATACGAGAAAAATATATGAAGAAGTACTTTGCTGAAACTTGTAAAGTGAATTGTAGCCTGAGAAGGTCGGAATGCATCCCTTGACATTTGAGAAGAGAATCTCCTTACATTTGCTGGTTGCTTCCAGGACCTCCAGACGCAGGACTGCCCGTTCCTATTAGACCTCCCCATAAATGATGCCAGACACAAACCCTGGGTGCTGGCACTCATATGGAAGCCCACAGATCCCTGGCATCACCCTGGGCAAGGAGCACTGCAGTCAGCCACGGTGGCATCATAGATGGTGTGAGCAACTGAGTTTGCATTTAGTACTCCACTGGCAAAGGCAGCCACACGGATGCCCCTGGGAATGCCCAGTTTGTGCAGCAACAGCCCCTGAACTCCAGTTCAACCAGAGGAAGCAATGGAGTTAGGGAGGATCTGCTAGTGGCCAAGATTAAATGACACAATGTATCTACTCAATGACGGTTCTAATGACATCAACTCACCTAGGAGATGATGAACTAAGCCCTTGATGATGATAACTAATGAGGAAGATAACACCCTCATTTTACAGGTGGGAAAATATAGCTTTAAAAGAATAACTTTGACAGGAGAGCTCAGACTCCAACCCACAGATCAGAGTCCTTGCCCTTCTCACTGTGCCAGAATGACAGCTAGGGAGTATTTATAGGCCTTATTCACTCAGTAAGATCAGCCAAGCCCTGAGTCAGACTCAGGCACACTCCAGTAAGAGGGATGCACCCTCTTGTGTCTGAAATGTAGCAGTGGAAATGCCAGATGAGCCGCGGCAGGAGGTGGCCATCTGATCAGCAAGTGTGAAGTCTCTTAGGTCACAGGGCTATGTGGAGGCTCCCTAGCACTGACAATAATGATGACTCTGCAGACACAGGAGGAGGATTCTTTGCCTACATGACGTACTCTGCACATCATCCCCATTGACCAATTCAAAATAGGAAAAGAACAGGTAATTATTACATAAAAATAAACCTTATATAAAATGCCCTAGTCATCTTCTTGTAGCACAGCTTTGAAGAATGTAAAGTATAAAGACTGTCCACACAGCTGAGCATCTGATTTGGGCTCTAACCCCTTTGAGTAATCCAGAATGCCAATTTGGCAAGGACTTAGTCTTGTTAAAATGTTTCTCTAAGAAGAAAATGTTCTAAGTGAAATAGTAGTTTAAACCACACAGAAATTAGGTGTACATATTGAAAAGGAAAAAAAAAAAAGAACTACCTCAATCCACAGACAACATGATTGTCAGTGTAGAAAATCCTACAGTCTACCCCAGAAAAATCCTATACCAAGCGAGTTTAGCAAGATCACAAGATACATGATCAATATACAAAAATCAATAATATTTTATATACTGGCAATGAACAATTGAAAATTAAAATAGAAAGATACTATTTTAATAGTACCTAATAGCATAAAATGCTTCATTATAAAGCAAACAAAATATGTACAAGATCTGTATGCTGAAAATGCAAAACAAAAAGGACCTAAATGAATAGAGTGATATACTATGTTCATGGATTCAATATTGTTACAGTTCTCACCAGGTTGATTTATAAACTCAATACAATCCCATTCAATTCTACCAGGACATAGTATTTTAAAGGACTCAGTGACCCTAGAGGAACTAGAATAGTCACAACCAATTTCAAAAATAAAGAACAATGTTGAAGAATTCACACTAAACTGATTTCAGAATTTACTATAATGCTACAGTAATCAAGCTGGTAAAGGAAAGATACATAGATTAACAGAACAGAATAAAAAGTCCAGAAATAAATTCACACATTATAGTCAACTGATTGTTTACAAAATTGCAAAAGTCATATAGTGGAGAATCTTTTCAAAAAATGGTGTTGGAATAATTGAATATTCATTTGTAAAAAAAATTGAACTTCAATCCATACTTCACACCACTTACAAAATATTAACTCAAAATGTACAATGATGTAAATGTAAACTTCAAGTTTTAGATTTCTAAAAAACATAGGAAAAAGTCTTTGTGATTTTGTTAGGCAAAAAATTCTTACATACAATACAAGAAGCATGATCAATAAAAGAAAAAAAATGATAAACTGTACTTTATAAAAATCTAAAACTTTAGTTCTCCAAAAGACACTGTTATGAAAATGAGAAAGCAAGCCACAGATTGGGAAAAAATATTTGCAAAGTATATATTTGATAAATACATATACATTAATCCAGATATATATTTTTTTAAGTTCCAAAACACGATAACAAGAAAATAACAACCCACTTTCCACAATGGGCAAAAAACTGAACATGCACTTGACCAGTAAATAAAGATCACCCATCTTTGGTGGATGATATAGGTTCCTTTAAAGATGTTCAACCTCATTAGTCATTAAGAAAATACAAAGTTAGAACAACGAGATAGCACTGCACACCTACTGGAATGGATAAAATTTTAAAAGCTGACAATACCAAGTGCTGACAATCATGGAGAGCATCCCACATTGCTAATGGGGATACAAACTAGTGCAACCCCTTAGGAAAACAATTTAGCCAATAACATACGGTCCAGCAATACCAGTTCTAGGTATTTACTCAAGAGAAAAGAAAATTTACACTCACATGAATGCTTACAGCAGGTTTATTCATAATCATCAAAAACCGGAAGTAACCTAAATACGCTTCAACTGGTAAATGGAAAACTATGATAGGTACATGCATATAATGAATACTACCCAATAACAGAAATGGAAAAAAATGCTGATGTGGGCAACACCATGATTCAATCTCAAATGCTTTATACTAAATCAAAGAAGCCAGACTCAAGAGGGTACATATTCTATGATTCCATTTATATGACATTTTAGACTTTTAAGACAAAACTGTAGGGACAGAAAACAGATCGGTGGCTGTCAGGGGCTTGGGGATTGACTGCAAAGAGGAAGTATGAAAGAAATTTGGGGGAGAGGGTGATGAAAATACTCAACCTCTTGATTGGGATGGTGGTTACATAATAGTGTGCATAGAACTGTTTGCTGAAAAGGTCAAATTCTACATGCAAATTAGATTTCAATAAATTTATGTAGGATACGTGTGGGGGGGTGTATTGCACATATACACATGACACTTTGGGGACCCACGGCTTCCTTCTTTATCTGAATGCAGGTAACTGAACTCTGACTGCTCAAAAGCTAACATTTAACAAGCTAAATGATACTTTGAACATAATCCTGCTTGTACCCAACAGCCACTGCCCTGCTATGTGTTATTTTCCAGTGAGACTCAGCTGCCTGGAAACCACCATGGTGAAGACAGATGGCTGGATTCATCCAAAGTTAGAGTTTTTCCAAAAATATGAGACAGATACTCAGAGGGTGGGGGGGGGGGTAGGGTATTTTCGAAAGAGATTAAAATGTTGAGCCATGGCTTCTAATTTGGAGAGGGAGGAAAGGGAAGAAAGGAGTCTGAATAGACATTTTTTCGGAGAAGACAGAAGATGACCACCAGGTACATGAAAAGATGTTTAACATCACTAATCATCAGAGAAATGCAAATCAAAACCACATGAGGTATCACCCACACCTGGTAGAAAGGTTGTTATCGAAAAAACTGGATATGACAAATGTCGGTAAAGATGCAAAGAATAGGCAACTTTGTGTACTGTTGGTGGGAATGTAAATTGGCACAGCCACTATGGAAAACAGCATGGAGCTTCCTCAAAACATTAAAAATAAACCTACAATATGATCCAACAATTTCATTTCCGGGTATTCACCCAAAGAAAATGAAAACATTAACTCAAAGAGCTATATGCACATCCATATTCATTGCAGTATTATTTATAATATTCAAGATATGGAAACAACCTAAGTGTTCCTCAATGGATAAGTGGATAAAGAAATTGGGATTTGCATACACAATCGAATATCATTCAGTCATAAGGAAGAATGATTGCCATTTGCAACAATATGGGTATTCCTTAAAGGTATTGCACTAGGGAATAAGTCAGACAGAGAAAGACAAACACCAAGCTCGTAGATAAAGAGACAGATGGGTAGTTGCCAGCGGTGGAGGTTAGGGAGCAGGGGGCAGGAGAAATGAGTGAACTTGGGTTCTTTTTAGTTTAATACATTGAATAATTTATAATACAATACAGTAAATATAAAAATCAGACTACCAAGAGAGAAAAATAGGGGGTCTGGTGAATGGAGGAGGAAAAACAAGAGCCAAGCATGAGGAGTGCCTGGTGCAGTTTAAGAAGACATTAGGCAAAGCAAGCTGGAAGAAAAGCAGACTTGACGTGGAGTTGGATGTTGCTGCTGGCGATCCTGATGCGGGCACTTGTTTCCCTACTTGGAGAATAAACTCCATAAGAACCAAAGACTCCTATGCAGCTCCACGGACCCCAGCCCCGCCGGCCCTCAGCACTTCCCCCGCCTGCTCTCTGGTACCCAAATCTCTAACCTTCTCACCCACCCCAGCTCTCTCACCCTTGGGTGGACTTGCCTTCATCTTAATGCCCACTAATAGGTCTCAGTCCTTTCCAAAACCAAATGGCTTGTCCTGCTCCCGTCAAAGGCCAGTCCCTCCACACATACTGTGTGGGAGCCTCACCCTACTAACACTCTCCACTCCCCACACTTGTTTCCAGTCTCACTCTCATCTCCACACCCCTTCCCCCTGACCCTTACTTAGAAATAAAATATAGAAGTAACATTGGCAGCCATTTGTCAGAGGGGAAATTTGGAACGTAAGATGGTGCTTAGGTTTTCAATGGATGTGGCTGCTGGGATAGTAACGTTTGGGTCTACACACCTGGGAAGCAGGCAGATGCCCCTCCCTGACAGTCTGAACCTGAACCCCAGAACTTGGGTCTGTCGGTGAACCCGCTCAGACCCTCGGCGTAATTGCTCTGGGTCAGCGCTCTTTGGAAGGAAGTCCTAGCTTGTCAAGTATGTAAGAATTTACAATTGGATTGTTGTTTGGCAGTCCTGATAATTCCAAACAAACTTGAAACTATAGTATTATAGACAGACAGGTAGATAGATAGACAGATATATAGATAGATAGATAGACAGACAGATAGGTAGGTAGATAGCTATGGAGATAGAGGTATGGATCTCTCTTCTTCTGTGTCAGGGGGAAGCAGGGTGGCTTCCACTCTCTCACCAATGTAACCAGCATGTAGTCATTCAGGAAGCGGCGCCCTGCCACGTCTAGCCCAGGACAGTGCATGGTCAATAAAACACCAAACCTGCTTCCTTCAATGTGAGACTCAAAGCTAAAGCACTCTGTCTCTGAAAGACCAAATTCTGGGGAGAACCGAGAGCTACCTAGCACCATTACCCTCTAGCAACACAGTTATCTTTCCTGGGCTTTGATTTCACCACCTGCCGAAGTGAAACAAGAGAGTGAAAAAGCGGCCAGGGGAGGAGAAGGACCAGGCAGGTAGGACCCCTGAATGTGGGCTGGGGATGGGGGCAGCCGAGCTCTGGGCCATTCCTGGAGGGAAGGGCAGCAGCGTCAAGGGAGGGACCACTCAGAAATCTCGGCTGAGCAGCTGGACCAGGGACGAACGTCATTGGCATTGGTGCCCTAGGCTGGAAAACACACATGGAGAGGGACCAGTCCTCCAAGCTTCCGGTGCGCAGGGCCCAATCTGGCACAAGACATTCAGTGAAAGACTGAGTCACAGGCACACATGGCACTGTGTGAAAGGTGTGCGCCTGGCCCCAGTCACTCACAGGCCACAGTGGCTTTCAGAAAACCGCAGCTCCCCACAAAGCAGAGCCCTGAGGAGCCAAAAGAGCCTGGGCCCCGGAAACTTGCATGAACCCTAAAGGCAAGGGGGTCCTGTGAATCCCACAATCTTGAGGAACTGAGAGAAGAATAAATTAAGAGGGAGACGCCAGGCTTTCCTCCCATCAGGTCAGAGAGTGTTCGGTCGGGCTGCAAGGAATGACACCAATCACATCCTAAGACTCGAATATTCTCTGGTTTTTAAGATCTAGCCAAGGGAGGTACTAAGGATCCAAAAGGCCTTTGTCCCTATTTATTTAACCTTTAAGGGACAGAACTCAGGAATGGCACCATTTCAGAAAGCAAGTCTGCTTCAGAAAATCTTTTTTGACCCTTTCTTTAAGTGCAATTTAGTAGCTCTGCTTAAGAGTGAAAATTGTTGTTTTCGCATTAAACACTGGGAACTCCCACCCCTTTGACTCGGGGTAGCCACTGAGCATCAGCAGAGGGAATACAGCTGTGGGGAAGCAACGGCTCAGGGCGTCGTCTGGGGAATCTGAGAAGGAAGCAGGAGTGTCTCAGGACATGGTGCGTCCTGGGTGTCACAGACACTGTGAGCTGAGGCCTTTGGGTCCCCATCCCAGTTGAGCGACCAGCTGACGAGTCAAGGACAGCTCGACACCCACTGAGAACAGTTAACTGAGCGACTCAAATCACACCAGCATCAGGATGTCTCCTAGCTGGGCATGGACAGGGGAACTTGGCCTTCACGGTCTTCCATCTCCTGTCCGTGTCCTGCCCGGACCCCCAGCCACCCAAGCAGCCGCCTAACTCACTGCGAGTGGCAGCTTGAAGCCACCCCCACAGATGACGTGCCTTGTATCGAATCCGCTCCTCTACCTCTCACGCCTCCTAACCACGGCCGTAAATCACAACTTACCTGGCCGGGCCCCCTGGACGCGGGCCCCTTGGGAGGCCGTGATCAGCGACGAGGTGACCTGGCATACAACGTCCTTTTCCAGAGTTACACACTGGCAGCCTCGCGCCTCCCGCACAAATTAACCTCACCTGACCTTGCATCTTTTTCATGCTCTCGCTTTTAGTGCCATGCATGTGGCCCCCTCCACGTGTCTTTACCGCACATCACAGATAAGGAGGGTCATTTATTTATGGATGGTTTCGGTCCGTGCTTCCCAAAGAGGGGTCTGCACACCAGCAGAGTCACTATGCTGCCTGTTGGACGTGTGTATCTCCAGACCTCACGCATCACCCAAGGAACTGGACTCTCTGGGGGCGTCTTTAATACGCTCCTCATGTGATTCTTCTGCTTAGGAAATCGGTAAACAGCAAGGGACACGCACACACCGTAACGGGCTCTGCAGCGTAAGTACGAGAATCTCAACAACAGTCAGCACCCACCACGAGCCTACAAAGCAGCTCCATTTCCAGATGTTAAAAGGATGAAAACAATTGGCCTGCCATGTGTGTGGGCAGGGAGTGTGCAAGAAACCTCTGTGCCCTCCACTCAATTTGGCGCGACCCTAAAACTGCTCAAAAAATGAAGTCTATTAAAAAAAAAAAAAAGCTGACCCGCCCAAGATGAGACAGACAAATACATCTCTGGCTCACCTTCTCCTTTTTACCTTCTACTTACCCTAGACTAACCTCCGCTGTGAAGCCCCAGATGGGCTGGCCCTGCTCCAGGCTCCCATGGCCCCAGCGTACTTACTGATCACGACAATACTAAGGTATGTACGTCCTACACTGTGACCATCTACTCCCTTGGTCCATCCTGGCGAGTCACAACCTGACTTTTCACGGCCGTATGCCCACCCCCCGCCATGATACACGGAACTCTGGGGAATGCTATCAAGGTTGTTGGATGACCGAATGACTGAATGAATGAATGATGTCGCCACTGAGATTGACAGCAGCAGAAGTGTGTCAGGAGGACGGGGGATGGACCGGCTGAACCTCTCCTTTTCTGCACATGCTCAGATATCCCTGGAGTCGCCCTGTCTCTGGGGCACAGCGATGGAGGGCCCCATGTACATGCTCTGTTTCTAAGGTGGATACTGAGTTGATAAAGTAATCAATCCTCTCAGACAAAAGAAGCAATGCCACTGTCCCTTGAGGTACTACCCCGCAGCTCTGTGAGGAAAACAGAAGCCACACTAGGTATTTCAAACATGGGGATTTAATGCAGGGAATTGACACAGGTGTGGTAAGGCCAAGAGAGGGCCATGAGGTAACCCAGACGTTAGTAAACACAGGCGGCAGCTACTAACCTGCGGGCTGGGGCAACAAAAGGGAAGAGATGGTGTTACCAGAACCTAGAAGCTTTGGCGGGGGACCCCCCGCGGCTGGGGCCTGGCCCTCTTTGGGGGCTGCTGCGCGGCGGCTGCTTGGCCTTCTGAGGGGGGCGCTGCTTGGCTGGCGGTGGCCGGACCTCTGGGCGGGGGCGTGGTGGACGCTCGGACCTCGGAGGGGACCGTGGCTTGGCAGGTGCTCTGACCACCGCGGGGGGTGCCGCTGGCTGTGGCTTGGGCCTCTGAGGGGATCTTGCCCGGCGGCTGGTGCTGAGGGGGCCAAAAGAAGCTGGAGGCTGCAGCCATGGCTCTCTTCTGCTGCTTAAGGGAAGCTGACAGGAGCTGGAAACAGGGGGCCGGCCCCGCCCCCCCCCCCCCACTTTCGGTGGCCCTCGCCCTCGGCCGCCTGCAGAGCCTGAGCCTGAGCGGCCCCCAGGGCACGTGGCGCCCAGCAGGTGCCGCGGGGCGCACAGCCACTCACCTGGTCTTCTGGCAGGCACAGCAGATCCAGTCCTCTTCCTTCTTCTGGTAGAAGCAGCCGCTCCTACAGATGCTGTACTTGCGGTCCACGATCTCTCGTTTGGAGTTGAGGAAGGTGAACGGCGGGCAGCAGTGTATGCTAAAGTGCTCCGAAAACTTCTGGTTCTTGGAGAGTCTGGGGCCCTCCTTCACCGTTTTCTGACTCATCTCACTGGACGTCGGTGATGCGAGGGGAGCGGGTGGGGAGACAGAAACCGCTCATCAGGCCGGGAGATTCGGACTCTGGGAGCCTGCTGTTCCCGGAGTCCAAAATTCCCCTTCAGCCTTGTCCTCCACCCTGAATCTGAAAGATCAACTTCTGACCCAGCTCTAATGAAAGGGATTAAGGGCTTATTCATTTTTATGTGCCTACTTTTAAATCTTGTTTTCTGAAAATGGACACTTTTTTACATATGTGTCAGTGACCGATTTAGGATAGGAATAATACTGCAAAACCAAACATACCTGTGGAAAAATAATATTCTAGGTTTCGGAAAGCACTATTCTTTAAACCAATGATAATGGGGTGTCTGGGTGGCTCAGTCGTTTAAGCCTCTGACTTCAGCTCAGGTCATGATCTCACGTTGGTAGGTTCGAGCCCCGCATCAGGCTCTGTGCTGACAGCTCAGAGCCTGGAGCCTGCTTTGGACTCTGTGTCTCCCTCTCTCTCTGACTCTCCCTGCTCATGCTCTTTCACTCTCTGTCTCAAAAATAAATAAAACATTTAAAAATTTTTAAATAATGATAATAATAATAGGTTGGTACTCAAACTGCGGTTACTATTCATACAAAAAATCCTGCGCGGTCATGAAAAGGAACAATCGACCTGTTTGCATCTCACAAACACAATGTTGGACCTAAAAAAGCTGAACACAAAGGAATGCCAGCTGTATGGTTCCATTTACATGAGGTTCAGAAACAGCAGAGCTAGTGCAAGGTGCTAGGAATCAGCATCGCTATGTTTGGAGAAGGCGAGGCCTGGCTAGGAAGGGGCATCAGAGAGCCTCAAGACCCGTGGGTCGTGAGCTGAGAGGGTACGTCTTGCGTGCACAATTTCAGTGAGATCTGCACGTAAGTTTTGTGCATCCTACTGTTTACTTCGGTTAAAAAGAACGAGGAGAAGGAGGAAGACAGGGAGGAGGTGGAATCAAAGAGGAACTGGAGTCTTGGAAAAAACTCCCAAAGAGGGGTAAAAAATTAATTACTGCAACATCCTTTTGAGGAATGTGACGAATGCAGTGACAGTCCCAGCAAACACAACAGTGTAGCACACGGAGCACGTAACTATGAATCAATGAGTCGACAAATACACACTGGCGACATGCATGTATTAGACACGGAGAAGGTCCTTGCTGCCAACAAGCCCAGGATCAAGTTAGACACACTTGAATTATCTGAAGACAGAACCGCTGATCTGGGGTTTAAGGATGAACACATTAGCAACAACGAAGTTACTCTGAGGCCATATTTCCATTGTTGTGGCTTTTCATGAGGCTTCTTCTGCAAAAAGAAGTGAGGGCTGGGGCGCCTGGGGGTCAGACTTCAGCTCAGGTCATGATCTCACGGTTCATGGGTTCAAGCCTTGCATCGGGCTCTGTGCTGACAGCTCAGAGCCTGCAACCTGCTTCGGATTCTGGGTCTCCCTCTCTCTCTGCCCCTCTCCCACTTGTACTCTGTGTCTTTCTCTCTCAAAAAATAAATAAGTAAATAAACATTAAGAAATGAGGGCTGAGGAGCAAGCTGAGTGCAGTTAAGAATATAAAATACCTCTTTTTTTTTTTGCATCTCGGTTTGAATGGTCCAAACCACATGTTACACTTATTAGGTTTGTTGCCCACGTTCTTTCCTGGTGTTTCGCCTGCCGTTATCATGCAAACATTAACTTTGCGTAATTTTCTTAGTTCTTCACCATTCCATCAGCCTCTCTACATAGTCAGGTGTATCCCGTTGTAAAAGAGAAGTCCTCCTCGACCCCACTTTCACATCTATGTTCCGGTCTAGAGCCCCTCCTCTCTATCCGCAAAGTTCTTGAAAAACTATCAACGCACTCATCTCCATTCCTACACCTCCTCCTCAGCTACTCCAGTCCGGCTTGTGCTCCTTTCCTCCCAAAGAGAAATGGACTCCCTAGGCCCCCAGACGTTGTGTTTTGTCATCCCTCCCTCCATCCAACAGCTTCCTTTCCTGTCACACCGCATTCTCCTAGTGTCCCTCCTCTATCTCCAGCCCCCCTTTATCCTTTGGATAAAGGTTCATCTGCTTTTATCCAAGACTTTAAATGTTACAGTTCTTTGAGGTACAGTAAACACGAAGTGATTTATGACTTATGATTATGATTCAACCATTCAGTTCAGCACTTAGCATGTACTCAGGTCAGGCCGTCACAGGGCTCAGTTGCTCACGGACACAGAGTTGAATCAGGCTTGGTTCAGTCCTCAAAAAAGTTATTCACAGGCTGGGGAGACAGGCAAGGATGCACATGGGGTGTTGATGGTCGCAAAACCCACTTATCGAGCCCAAATACATACAGACCCTAAAGGAGCTAAGGGGATGGGTCAGATCAACATCCCGCTGCCACTGAGCTCACAGGGTAGCGTCGGCAGGTGGGGCACAAAGCAAGCATGCCCTGCGCCAGGAGAATGTGTGGCTGATGTGGTCTGGAGGGCCCACTGCAGAGGGGTGACGTGCCTGGCCGAGGAAGCAGGTAAAACATCACGGGGAGAAACACCCCATCACGGTGCAGTGTGGGAGAGAGGAGGGCGGCCAGGTGCAGGTGGTGAGCACTATCATGCCATCGGCCCGTCACAGGTCTAAACGGGTGAGAGTGAGCGGGGTCATCTCATCGTCTGGAATGCTGTGAGTGTAAGGCAGTCGGGACATTCAGGTGGAAGGTGGGCGTCCAAAACCCAAGAGCTGCGGCCACCATCTTGAGAGCCTTTGACCTCTGCAAGAGGCAGGGCCTTGGGAACGGAAGTGATGAGTAGGGCCCAGCGAGGAGCCAGGCCAGGGAGGGCTCCGGGAGGGGTGGGGGGCCTGCCTGCACACTTTGGGGAGGAGGGCAAGGGAAGAAGGACCGGCAGGGGCGGCCAGACCAGCGGGAGGAGTAGCAGCCTCTTAGAAGAGAAATTTCCAAACTTGCGGACGAGATGGTCAGCCGTTCCCAAAGAAACCCTGAGTGCTAACAGGCATTTTTAGAACAATGAGAACTGAAGTTGATTTTAGGGTCTGATTCATTGTAAAATCCTTAAAGATCTGCCAAATCCTCACCCAAATCCTACGCAATGTGGCAAAAAGTTCAGCTCAAGTCTGAAAATAATGAAACACCCAAGGCTAACCCGTGAGTCATTTCTTGATGCTCCCAGCACATGGAAACGATGTGACCCCGCTTTTCACAGCCAACCCAGACACCCCCCAGTTCCTCCAGCTTTCTGGGATCCTCTGTTCCCAAACGGGTCAGGCACTCATCACAAATAGCAGAAAATCTAGCGCTTGCCCCAAACTTTTACGAATGACTGGCCCGGGGTAAGAGGGAGATTTAAAGTCTCCTGACTCTGAATTCCTGCTCTGACTGAGTTCTCAATTCCTACCCACCTGACGGGAGGCCTGGCCCGCTCCATGCCTGCCCAGACCCGCACCCAGCCATTCCTTCCCCCAGGACATCAAGGGAATTTCTCAAATTCTCATTCCAGACTTTTCTCTCCCTCTGCTGTGCCCCACCATGCCCAGCAGGGGGCAGCCTCACCTCCTGCTACCCCCTGTGTGTGGCTCCCTAAGGGAAGAGGGTTCTCTTCCTTGGCACCCTGACACTTTTCTAGGGCCGCCTGCTGAAACTCCATCCCCACTTCCCTTAGAATAATGTTTACAGGCTGTGGAAAGACTTTGGCTCCAATTTCTCCTGGTAGTGGAAATAACACGGTTTAGTTGGGGTATGTGATTAGTTGCACGCATGCACTGCCTCTCCAGCTGCGCCCAGCATGCCCCGGTCCAGGAAGGTGGAGTTCCACCCTCGAAGCAAGAGCAGGACACAGGCGAGTCATCCTTTCCCAGCCGTCCAGGCTTACGACTACACTAGTCCTAACCACACATAGCAGCACTCACGCTTACTGAGCCCTTGTGTGGTGGTTGTTTCTACACTTCACCTCCTTGTATCACGTGCACGACCACCGACAAACTCAAGACAGAGAAGCTGAAACACATGACCAACTTCATAAAGCCCGAAAGAGGCAGACGGGGGATAGAAACCCGTGTCTGTGTGATTCAACATCCCAGTCCTCCGACCGGTCCAGCACTGGGCCCCGCTGTGCTCAACCCTCTCTCCCCACAAGCGTGGCCCTTGGGGGCTGGGAACGGACCCGAGAACGGGATACGGCTGCATAGAAGCAAAGGTCTACGTCTGAGGGTGAGAAGACAGTAATTGGGGAAACAGCTCACTGAAGAAGGACGGCTAGAGAATGCGCTTGGGGACGTCACACAGTGTGGTGGCCTAGACCTCCCTAAAGAGGCGCATGGCGGGGCACGGGAAGGTGAACTCCCAGGAGCCTGAAGGCAAAGGGACCCATGGGTTCTTCCTCTGTTCCTCCCCAGTCAGCCCTTAATGGGTTTTAAAATCTACATTTACTATTGAAAACTAGAAAGCTTGGGGGCGCCTGGGTGGCTCAGGTCATGATCTCGTGGTTGTGGGTTCGAGCCCCGTGTCAGGCTCTATACTGACAGCTCAGAGCCTGGAGCCTGCTTCACATTCTGTGTCTCCCTCTCTCTCTGACCCTCCCCTGCTCATGTTGTCTCTCTCTCTCTCTCTCTCTCTCTCCCTCAAAAACAAATAAAACATTAAAAAATTTTTTTTGAATATTAGAAAACTTGGATGGACAAAAATAACAAAAAGTCCTAAATTTGTATCCCATAGTTAACCACTTACAAAATATTTGAACATTTTTTCTTTGATAATATTTACATATAAATATATAGTTAATAAAAAGCAGGACCATACCTTACATACTCTTCAGATCTATATCCTTGAAAAATCATCCACTTTAAGTTTTATAGATAAACCCATTACTTATAGTATTCTTATGCTTTTTAAATCTGGGATAAAGTTTATAGTTACAGCCCCCATTTATAGTTCATATCATTTATTTTCATCTTGTCTCATTTTTCTTGATTCATCTTGCCAGTGGTTTTCCTATTTTATTATTCTTTGCAAAAACAAGCTCTTGGTTTTCTTGCTTGTCTTTGCTTTTTTTTTCTAGTTCATTAATTTCTGTAGGCATTTTTATTTTCTTCAATTTTTTTTTTAGATTTATGTTCTTGGGAGGTTTTTGTCTATATATATTTTTTAAGTTTATTTATTTTAAATAATCCCTACACCCATGATGGGGCTCAAACTCACAACCCTGAGATCAAGAGTCACACACTTTTCTGACTGAGCCCACCAGGCACCTCTCTATTCCTTTTTTTCTTTTAATGTTTTTTTATTTATTTTTGAGAGACAGAGAGAGATGGTGCGAGCAGGGCAGGGTCAGAGAGAGAGGGAGACCCAGAATCTGAAGCAGGCTCCAGGCTCTGAGCTAGCTGTCAGCACAGAGCCTGATGCAGGGCTCACACCCACCAACCGTGAGATCATGACCTGAGCCGAAGCCGGAGGCTTAACTGACTGAGCCCCCCAGGCGCCCCACCCCTCTCTATTCTTGAGTCAAACATTTCTCACGTATGCTTTTATGGCCACAACTTTTCCAATAAGAACAACCTTCGCAGGATGCCCTAAGTATTATGGTAAGCCATTTTCACTTCATTTTAAATATGACTGAGTTCCTTGATTCATCCATGACCTTTAAAAATCTGTCCCAAAATTTCCAAGTGTGCATTGACTTCTCATTTTAATGCATTCTAATCAGGGAAAGTGGTCTGTGTGATAATGACTTTCATAATTGTTGAGATTTGTTCTATGACCTCGTTCATAGACAGTATTTTTAAATGCTCCACGTGTCCTTGAAAAGACTGCGATTTCCAGAACACTCTGGACTTCTCTATTGTTGGGCACGGCAGCCATCTTGAGTTATGGCTCAGCCCCACGAGGAAGCCACGTGGGGGAGGAAAAGACTGGAGGAGCCTGAGCCCGAGGCCCGTGTCAGGAGCTACCCTTCCAGGCCCGACTCTTGAACACTGAGCACCTTTTACATGACAGACGCACAAACTTGCACCTCCTGTACACCACTATCACTTCCGTTACAGGCAAGCAAATACAGTTCAAATTAATATGCTCAGCGCCCTCATCTAAAAGAGGGTGTCTTAGTCCATGTGGGCGACTATAACAAAATACTATAAAACTGGGCAGTTTATAAATCCACTGTATTTTCTTTCTGCCCAGTACCCACTCTTCCCTTCAATAAGAAACCTAGGTTTTGTTTGGCGCCCTTATGTGTAGAGTTAAATACATACAACTGTGTGATGCATTCTGGTCAAAGAGATATAGACAAAGTCCGTGAAGAACCCGGCGTTTCTTTAATAATAGGCTTTATTCAAAAAGGGACTGTCCCCTGCTGTGTTCATTCAGCCCAACGCAGCTGTCTCCGGCTCCCAAGAGGGAAGATTGTTTCAAGCCTTTGGACCTCGGTCCACAGGGCTCCTTCCCCTGCTTCCTACCTGCCCAACACTTAGACAGCCAAACACCTTCATCATCTTTGCTCAAAGGCAAGTCGCTTCTTCTAATCTTTCCAGAGCCTGCCCTTCCCCCAAAGAGAAATGATCGCTTCTCCCTCTTTCAAACCCCAACCTTGTGTGCGATACATAATTTTAAGGAAGCATCTGGAAGCTTTATGTTACGCCTACTGCTTCACTACCTCTTTACATTTTCTGTCCTTGGCGCCTGGTTGAGTGCCTGATTCTGAACAGGTGTTCAGTCGATACTTGATTAAAATGAAAGACTGAATAAGGACGCTTCTCACAAGCGCTGCCTGTCCCCCCTCCACCCCTGATGCTCTTCAGCAGTCCCCCGCAGGGACCTCCGCTCAGGCAGCAGAATCTGTCCCGTGAGAAGGGCAACACAGGAAGGGACCTTTCCACCTGACCCTGAAAGTTATAAAACTGGGCTCTTTAGAAAAAACATTCAAAAAGACTCTGTGAACCCGCCACGTCTTTTCTTAATTCATGCAAATTAATTAGCACGCTTTAGTCAACACATTTAATTACACATTTTAGAGATGGCCCTGACATCTCTCTATAACCAACAGCTGTATTTAAACACAGCTTCACTACCCTCTAAGGAGACCGCAGGTGGCTGGTAAGAGCCTAAACGTAAAATGGATTTTCTCGGATGGAGCCAGAGTGCATTATGCTGAGCAAAATAAGTCAATCAGAGAGAGACAAATACCATATGATTTCACTCCTGTGTGGAACTTAAGAACAAAACAGATGAACACATGGGAAGGTGGAGGGGAAGAGAAGAACGAGGAACAAACCCCAGGAGACTCTTAGTGATAGAGAACAAGCTGAGGGCTGATGGCGGGGAGGGGGAGGATGGGCTAGATGGGTGATGGGGACAAAGAGGACACTTGTTGAGATGCGCACTGGGTGTTGCACACAAGTGATGAATCACCGAAGTTTACTCCTGAAACCAAGACTGTGCTGTATGTTAACTAAAATTGAAATTTAAAAAGTAAATTTAAAAAATAAAATTGATTTTGGGGGCGCCTGGGTGGCTCAGTCGGTTAAGCATCTGACTTCAGCTCAGGTCACAATCTCACAGTCTGTGGGTTCGAGCCCCGCGTCTGGCTCTGTGCTGACAGCTAGCTCAGAGCCTCCTTTGGATTCTGCGTCTCCCTCTCTTCTGCCCCTCCCCTGCTCATGCTCTGTTTTTCTCTCTCTCTTAAAAAAAAAAAGAAACATTTTAGAAAATTTAATGTTTAAAAAATAAATAAAATGGGTTTTCTTCCTTCCATCCATCCTCCCTTTCTACCATGTTTTCTTAAAAGAGAATTCTAGTTATTTAGTAGACGTGGAACGCGGCCCTTGTCCTGGGTAGTCCTCTGGCAAGGACAGACAATGCGAGGGGTGAGCAGACGTGTTGCAGGTGCACACTCCTCACATCCACGTGGGAGCACGGG
>NC_043704.1:150450642-150486795 GCF_006229205.1 Suricata suricatta
AGAGATCAGAAGTCCAGTGTGGACACGGACGCGGGCTCTGGGAAGGGAAGAGATCAGAAGTCCAGTGTGGACACGGACGGGGCTCTGGGAAGGGAAGAGATCAGAAGTCCAGTGTGGACACGGACGGGGCTCTGGGAAGGGAAGCGTTGGTGCCCGTTAGCACTTGGGCAACACCCTGGTCCTCCCATTCTTGGTGGTCAGATCCTCCGAGCCCGGAGCAAAGGCCTGCACCTACCTTGTTTAAGGAGCCCAACACGGGAAACCCGGAGCCAAGCCCTCCCTGACCATCTTGGGCAGGAGCCCAGGTGAGAACACCACTCTGGCTTCAGACGTCAGGACTCCAGAAGGGAGATAATGATTAGTCCAACGGACATCATGTCACATGGACTAAGGGATGGGATGTTTAATACAAGCTTAGGGAAACTCTTTATGTAAAAAAACGGAGCGAGGCTCTCAGCACGGATCCACTGTGGTGGTGAAGTCTGTGAGCCCGAGCTTAAGCCCGGCGAACGTAAGCCCGTAATAATAAATGCCCTTTGCTTTTGCAAAAACAACAACAACGCGAGAAATTATAAGTGTACTTAAAATCAGCCCCGTTGTGTTTCCCTTCACTATGAGGGTACAATTGGTTGGCCTCTCCCTCGCTGATGCTGGCTAGGAAAAGAGAGAGAAAACTAACTTCTGAATTTATTCCACCGTGATCACTTCTGGCATAAATGATCTCTTCCTAATAAGGGGTCAGTTGAAGTTCAGCTCCCTGATAGAACCCTTCCCTCCCTCCCTCTGATGCTTCCGGAGGTGGACAAGGGAAACAACAGATAGTCCTCAAGGCGGCGGGAGGAGGGGTGGTTGGTCTGGGTAGTGCCCTCTGCTGGCCGTGGGCTGCCATAGCATTAACGACACAAGTGCCAGCTGACCCCCCCCAAGCCGCTGCTCAACAGGGTCCCTGCTCCGTAGCCCCCATATTCAGGCCCAGCTGAATGGGGGCCCCTCAGCACCCCCACGCCCATTCAAGGCAAATCCTGGTTCCCGCGCATGTGCCACAGGTTGGGGATGGAGAACCCTGCCTTGGGGACATTGGCCTGGACAGCTCCCCAGACCACTCGTGCACTCACTCACAGGCCACGGGCTCTCCCAGCCTGTCCTCACGGTTCAGTGTCAGTGCTCCCCACCCCCCACCCCTCCACCACCCGCCACACGCACACTCTCCGCATGCACACACACAGTTTCAAGCCTATCTGGACGTTTCTACCACACCATACCACCTCCCCTGCTGTGATTCTCAGGCTTCACCTGGAGAAAAGAGAAAACACGAATGCCTGTTGCATAGCCTTCCCTCTCTCCCCCAACCCTGAACGAGCTTCACAAGGTGAAGAGTTCCTCCAGAAACTCACAAAGTGGAGAAGGCTTGAGCAAATCAGGACACACTCTTCCCAGACCTTTTCCTTCCTCTACCCACCTCCTCCGGATACACGGTTAGAGATTCTCACTGCAGCCCTCTCTGCCTTCAAGTGATGAGGAAATCGGTAAGGAAGAGATGGAAATTACCAGGAATTGCAAATTTCACAGACTAGTTTCAAGAACAAGATGAAGTGTCTGGTATTTAAAATACTAGGGACACCTGGGTGGCTCAGTCCATCAAGCATCCAACTTTGGCTCAGGTCATGATCTCACGGTTCATGGGTCTGAGCCCCGTGTCACAGTCTACACCAACTGCCGCATCACAGTCTACACCGACGGCTTGGGATTCTCTCCCCATCCCTCTCTGCCCTTCCCTGGCTCACACTCCCACCCTCTCTCTTTCTCTCTCTCAAAAAATAAGTAAAAAGAAAAACTTTAAAAAATAAAAATAAAATACTAAATTAGGGGCACCTGGCCAGCTCCTTGGAGCATGCGACTCTTCAGGGTTGTGCGTTTGAGCCCCGCATTGAGTGTAGAGATTAGTTAAAAATAAAAGCTTAAGAATGAATAAAGTAACTATTTTGGAACATGGAGAATTAACTTCAAGTGCTTTAAATATTTCTAAATCTTGAATGAATTTCTGTTAAACTTACCTCCATTTTACAATTTAACATTTACTCTGAAAAGCAAAGCCCTTAAGAGCGAGAAAATCTTTTAACCTTTCATTCTTTGGAGGAGACAAATAGAATACATTTCCAGTAATAATGTAAGAATAGAAGGGGAAATAGCAAATGGGTTTTACTTCCTGGGAGAGACATTCTCCAGGGACAATGGTAGGAAAACCCCCCGTTTCATTTCTGCATTTCCCCCAGAAACAGGGGACGGTCTTTCAAGAATTGTCAGAACAGGAAAAGTACGGCCTTCATTATTCTACACATTTCTTAACATCAGGCTGGCTTCTTTTTTTTTAATCAGGCTAGCTTATTAGAGAAGAGAAGCAAGGGAATTCTTAGCATTTTTGTTCAAATACAATGAAGTCAATAACACTGATTTTTTTTAATTATTAATATTTTATAATTGATGAATCATGGGAATATTCATTGGCCATTTGAAGACTGACTGAATATTGGGCAGCCCTTTCACCAGGTGAGAGAGGTTGTATTGACATAGAAAACAGTCCAAAATACCCAGTGAAAGCTGCCAGAAGCTAGATTATTTACTGCCTGGCACTGACTGGAGGCAGCCAGCCATGCCCACGAAAGTCAGCCAACAATCCGTATGACTGTCTCTCAAGTGCCCCTAGACACCTCCAAAGATAGCAGCCTCAGCAGACGCTGGGACAAGGGCCAGGGGGGCCCCGGCAAGGTGGCTACACACTCAGACCCTGCCTGTATGTATTTTTTAAGAGTTTATTTTTAAGTAATCTCTACCCCCAACATGGGGCTTGAACTCACAACCCCAAGATCAAGAGTCACATGCTTTTCCAAATAAGCCACCCAACTACCTCGTAGACCTTGTCTTGAAGACACGAGATGCTGGTTCTCTGAAGATCTCAAGCAATCTTGGGCACATTTTCACACTGGCGAGCTCCCTCTGCAGTCAGGAGAAGTCTTTGGAACAGTTTGTGACCACAATGACAGAGGGGGCCAGGTGACATCAGGCTGTCACATGTAAAAATTATACACAGTAGAAGACCAGAAGTAAATGCAGCCAAATGCAACACGACCACTCAGCCATGTGTCCGAACATATGCTGAGGGCTGAAGTGCAGAGGCGAACGAGACAAAGAAAGTCCAGGGACGGAGCTCAGGGGACAGGGAGGGAGCCTGGCCAGGCCGTCTCCTGAACAGGAGAGCACAGGTGGGACTGCAGGGTAATGAGGCTCTGAAGGAAAGGCATGGGGTGCTAAGAGAGAACACAGCAACGAGGCCATGTTAGACCCGGGGGCTAAGGCAGGACTCCTGAGGACAAGATCATCTGTCTGAAAGCCGAAGCATAAGTGGGAGCCAGAGGAGGCCAGAGCTCTAGACAGAGGTCCTGAGACCGGATGTGCCGGAGAAAACAGAGAAAGGACACGGCTGGAGCATCGTGAGGCTGCAGGGTGAGGCATGGAAGGCCATGAGGCGCCTGGAAGGTAGCTAAAGAATAGGAAGGAAGGAAGGCATTGAAAGATCTTGACTAGAAGAATCAAGTCTTCCTACTTATGTTCCAGGAAGATCCCTCAGGCTCTCTGCAGTGTAGACGGGCAGCAAGGAGGAGTGGAAGCAAGGAGACCAAAGACAGAGGACAGGGACTTCAGCCAGGGCAGGGGAGCAGAGGGGGATCTTGGAGGCAAAATCAATAGGACTCGAGGATGGGTCAGATGTGGGGTTTGTTGGCCAAGTTGACTGCCAGGCTTATGGCGTGAGCAAATGCCCAGTGGAACTCTGTACTAAGGTGAGGAAAGCTGCAGGGGAGGGGGTAAGGGTACAGTTGTGAACACTCATTTATTCAGCATATCAAATGAGTCCCAACTGTGTGCCGAGCATGTTAAATCTGAGACGCTTATGAGGGTCTAGTGTTGATGACGGCACACAACAGACTAGAAGGATTGGCAGATGCCTTGAAACTGTTAAGCGTCAGAGCCTGACTGGTTTCCTACAAGTAAACTAGTTTCCCTTCTGTTATTATTGCAATTACTGATGCCACAGTGAATAAAGCTACCCACCATCGTTTCACACGTGCAGATACCTGAGGGTTGAATCTCCAAACATGGGATCGCGGACTCAGAGAAACTACGTATTTGTAATTCTACAGATTTCGATAGGTTTTCTCCAACTTGCTCCCCATGGGATTTGTACGAATTGTTATTCTATAAACAATGCATGTTAAAGCCCATTTTCCCACTGCCTCAACAATAAAAGCTGGTTATTAAACCCTCAGATTTTTGCCGATCTGATAGGTAACGTGTTTCACAGTGCAAACTAAAGATGGTGAATCTCAAAATGCTTTAGATTTGGAAAGTCTATCAGTATTATTTACCATATTAACAGAATAAGAGAGGAAATGAACACTAAGTAATAAACACCAAGAAAGCATTCACTAAAATTCAATACCCATTCATGGCAAATACTCTTAACAAAGAAAGAAGGGAAAGGAATGTTCTTCATGTTATTGAAACCTAGCTGCCAAAATATCTATAAATAACTGCTTAGTGTGGGTGAAATCTTGGAAACATTTTCATCTAAATCAGATACCCCAAGAAGGATGCTATCTCTACTATCCACACCGTACCTGAAATCCTAACCAAGCAAACAAAACGCTGTGAAACTCTACAAACTGTTAGAACCGAAAAGAAAGTTCAACAAGATTTCTGGACACAAGATCCATATTCCAAAATCAAAATCATTCCTAAAGATGAAGAAGATTTAATTAGAAAAGGAAAATGAAAGAATCCATTCAAGCTGGACACAAAACCACAGGACACCTACAGACGGAAAGATAGCTGATAAAAGGGCTTCATAAAAGACCTTTATGAAGAAATTTGCAAATCTTTTTGAAGGCTGCAGAAGAAATAGTACTATAAGTAAGCTGAATATATGCTAGTAAATCTACACATAGTGCTATTCCAATAAATACCAAATTTTCATGCCATTGACAAGACAATTTCATACTTCTTACGGAACTGTAAAAGACTAAGATGAGCCAAGACAATGTTGAATGGGTCTTGTTCTGCAAGATGGGGACACTTATCATAAGCCATACTAATTAAAACCATGGACTATTGCCTTGGAAATAGACCAATAGATCAAGGGAACGGAACAGAGAGCTCAGAAACAGACCCACATAGGTAGAGTAGTCTGGTTCATAACAAAGGGGGCATTTTTTTTTTTTACTGGAAACTGTGAAAAGAGAGACAAAATGAAAGTAGACTAATAACCCCAATAAGAATAATAATCGTGAACACACGGCCAGAGATCCCAGCCGGGCACTACTCAAAGGCTGTATGTATTAAATCAATAGTCACAACCTGCCGGTGGCCCTCACAGTGGCAAAGACACGGAGAAGTCAGATAACCAACCCCAGAACACAGAACTAGTAAATGGATCCCCAGGATCCCAACCAAGGTAAGCTAGTCTGTGTCTAACCTTGACACTCTGTGGCTTCTAACGCAGATGTGAAGGGAAAGAAAAGAAATCATAAACATAATGACTTTCTAGAGCAAAGACACCATGAAGTGCAAGGCAAAAGACCTGTGCCATTATAGAAGAAAATACAGGAACACTTAAAAGTACAGCGTTTTGGGGCGTGCCTGGGGGCTAAGCATCTGACTTCAGCTCAGATGATGATCTCAGTTTTTGAGTTTGAGCCCCGTGTCAGGCTCTGTGCTGACAGCTCAGAGCCTGGAGTCTGCTTCAGATCCTGTGTCTCCCTCTCTCTCTACCCCTCCCCTGCTCATGCTCTGTCTCTCTCTGTTTCTCAATAATAAAAACATTTTTTTAATTTATAAAAACATTTTTAAAAAGTGCAGAGTTTTCATAATCAAAATGTTAAAGGAAAAAAAAAACAGATGATAGGGTTTAAAAATTTTTTTTAATAAGGGTTTGTGCACTTGTTTTATTTTTTTAACTTTTTTAATGTTTTTTTAATTTATTTTTGAGAGACAGAGAGAGAGAATGAGCAGGGGAGGGCAGACAGAGAGGGAGACACAGAATCTGAAGCAGGCTCCAGGCTCCAAGCAGTCAGCACAGATCCCGACGCAGGGCTTGAACCCACAAACTGCGAGATCCTGACCTGAGCCGAAGCCGATGCTTAACTGACTGAGCCACCCAGGAGCCCCGATAGGTTTTTTTTTTTTTAATATGGAAACAGGTACAAAATAGGAAAAAGAGGACACTTTAGCAGCCATGAATTCTATACAAACATGGTTAAGTCTGGAGGACTCAAGAAAATGTAAATAGATGCCCATTCCAATGGAACCCTTCCCCAAAAAAAGGAGTGAAAAAGGACCCCCCAACCCCCCATGCGACCAAAGCTCGCAGGGGGTGGGAATGCCGGGAACAGGGACCGGGCTGGAGTTCAGGGCGCACCAGTGAGGGATGCACAAGGGTGCTTTGTGGAACAGCTGCTTCTGGAACAAGCCCCGGAGGCTCAGAGCTCACTGCAGTCCAGGGCCCTGCTCGCCTCGCTCGCTGTCCAGAGGCTGCTGGCCCAGCCCTCCACGCCGAAAAAGAGGGTCCCTCCAGGGCGGTCATTCTGCACTCACCACCTTCCTTCCAGGCCTTTAAAGGTTTCTAAAACCGGGCTAATTGTCCCAGGCCAAGAGAAATGCTTTCCTCCGAGTATAATTCATACAAAGGGCAGCGGCTTCCGAGAGGACCAGTCCGCAGCAGCAAAAATACACGGAGGAAGTAAACTTTGGTTGTAATGCCTGCTCTCTACAGGGGTCTTCATCCATTTGACCTCCTGTATCCTTGTGCCTGTCTCCTTGGCAACCAAGATGTTGACAGGTCAGTGAAGGTTGAACGGTGGATTCTTGAACTGGGAAGCCAGTTCCCTGCTAGTGAACATTTCACATAAATATTTATTTTGATTCAGAGAGCATCATCTTGCCAAACTCCAGTACTGATCTGGGGAACTGCTGACGCTATAAAAGTAACAGCATAAGTGCCTTGGTTATCTTGGGGCTGACAACTCATCTGGGGAAACAGAACAAAGCCCTCGTTGCTTTGCTCTGGGCCAGGTGACAAGGACAGTGGCCCCAGGACCCCCCTACTGAAACGCCACTGTCTCGTACACTTGCACGGAGCCCTTTCTGACAATGAACTCCACCTGACTCCAGCTATGATCGGAAAAGGAACAAGTGTGACCCATGTTTCGGAGCCTTAGCACATAGATAATATATTTAGCAAATATTTTGGGAGAAAAAACCTTGCTTATTACAGTGGGGCCAGATAAACATGTAAGAAGTACAGTAATTTTCTGAATGCAATTTTCATAACATGACATCCTTCTAAAAGTATGCAATACATTGTTTTAGCTTATGGATATGTGAACTTTACCCTAGAATTTTCCATGGATGAATAAGTCTGCAATTTTCTATAACGGGGATGGGAGGGGCAGCGAGATAGGAGAAAGACCCAAAGGCATGAGCTTGCCTCCTCACGTACCCATTTCCCCACTCAAACACTTGAGTCTCTCCCCAGTTACAAAGACCTTGCTTCTGAGTTACTATGTCACATAAGACTCCTGATAATTCGGTCCTTGCCCACCTTTTCCCTGCACAGAGAACCGATCTTCCAGATTCGCTTTGTCTTATAGAGAAACTTAAATGTTAATTTGGCCTATGGTCACAGCCAGGGGGTAAAGGGAAGAACCTGATCACCTGAGAGGCTGACGTATTGCTCCCAAGCACTAAGGGGAGGTAAGAGCCCGAAGCTGCCATGGGGTCTCCAAGGGCGTCCGTTTCAGGGAGACAGAGAGAAGCAGCAGCCAGAGAGAAGCTGAAATAAGCGCTAGACTGTTGACGACCCCTTTGCCTGAATTTTGTGCCCAAGGCCACTATGCGAGTTACCCAACAGCGCTGCGCTGGTGGGCTTCCTCTGATGGCTGAGACGCCTCTCATCTCTGTTCCATTCTGCAGTTTATTTCCTCCATCTTTATATTTACTTATGATATTGAAATCACTCATCTCACCGAAGAAGCAGGAAGCGGAGTCAAGGGTGGGATCAAGGGATGTAGTTCAAGGAACTAGTTGAGCAGAGGCATCTATCAGAAGAGACGTTTTAGGGGAAGAGGCTGACTCAGGAGTTCGGTTTTAGGTGCACTTGAGTTGGGGGGGGTTGAGGGGCATGTAGGCTGAGATGTCAAGTGAAAATTTCAAAGGAGAAGTCCATGTGGGAGAATGAGTTTAAGTTTCGGGAGCACAGGGGACAACCGGAGCCCTGGGCTGGCCCGGGGGAGGCGGAGCCCTGGGCTGGCCCGGGGGAGGCGGGGGCAGACTGTGGAGTGAGGAGGGGGCGGGGTGGGCCTGGGGGCCTCCCATGTGGACCTCGGTGGAGGAGGCATGACTGGAGGTCAAGTGAAGCCCGACACGAGGAAGAGCACAAGCTTCACAGTGTGCAGGACCAGCTAGAGAATGAAGGAATAGTGGCCTGGAAGTGGCAACGGGAGAAACACCGACTCACTCAACTCTGGAGCCACTTGGAGTGTAAATGTCCCACATTTGACCAGCTGACAGATGAAGCCCTGTTCTCAGAGGGCTGTGGGGGTTCAGTTAAGACAAAGAAATAGAGGGAATCTCCTGAGTAGGGCTTAAAAATGTAGGGGAAGGAAGTCTCTTTTTCACAGAATGGCTCTACCCCCAGGCATAGTGCAGGAGTTTGCCAAACATGGACAGACAAATGGGGGCCAGGGGCATGGTCTCTTTGATGCAGGGAAGTGTTTGTTTTTTCATATTTCTACGTCCCCAAATCTACGATACTGTGAAGCACCTGCAACCAGCTTTTTAAAAAGTGTTTAACTCTTGCGGAAAATTTGATTGCTCAGTCTTTTGCCTACTCTGCATTCTACTTGACATTCTGAATACTAGTAATCATTACACAATAATTTAGATACAGACCCAAAGGAGTATAAGAAATTCATTTTGTACCTGTATTTTCATCCGAACACATCTGGTGATTAAATCTCTGTTACGGGCTTGTCTTGGTATCATTTGCTCCTTTTTTCCCTACAAGTGAAGCAGTAGAATGCGTTCTGGTTACTTCGGTGTTTGGTTATTTAGGTCATAGTTAATCCAAGTGTGCTCCACCCAGAGCTTCACGCTCACCGTCCTAAGAAGGATTGTGATGTGTACTTTAGATGCTACCTCTCAGCTGGGTAACAGGGAGAAAACATGATCACAAAACCAGGCAAACTTTTTAAAGACCACCTTCTTACGAAGGAAAAATGCTGTGTGTCCAGCTCTTGAGGAGAGACGTGGTTTTCACATTAAAACTCAGTGAACGAATCCATTTTGATACGACATTAAGTAGAGAATTTCAGAATATGAATCTTGTTTTCCCATGCAGTATGACCATCCGTAACCATCTGGCCCCCTTCTTTCTTAATATATTATCAAATCTTGGAAGTGCTGTTTGAACAAAGGCATCTTATAGTTACAAAAAAAAAACCCTGCAAAAGAAACCCGTAATTCAGAGTAGTTGTCCTTTTTGAAGGTCCCAGTTGGGGGGAGGGGTGCACAGGACACCAAGCAATTCTTGGACGTGGGCAGGGTGTCAAAAATCTCAACTCCGTTCTGACGCTCCCTGGAAACAGCGTCAGAGGCCACAGGTTAGGGGTTCTGCCTCACAAGACTGCCTCCCAGCCCCCACTTCAGACTCCAGGCCCGTGCAAACCCCAGGCTGTGGCCTGTGCTTCTGACAAACTGGCTACAGCTTAGAGGTTTTAACAACCTCCTTCTTAAGTTCCACTAATTTGGTAGAGTGGTTCACAGACTCAGGGAAACGCTTATTACATTAAAAAAAAAACTTCTTTTATGTTCTATTTATTTTTTGAGAGAGAAAGACAGTGAGAGCAGGGGAGGGACAGAGAGAGAGGGAGAGACAGAATTTGAAGACAGGCTCCTAGCTGTCAGCACAGAGCCCAGGGCAGGGCTCGAACTAATGAACCATGAGATCGTGACCTGAAGTCGGATGCTCAACCCACTGAGCCACCCAGGCACCTTCACTGACTACGTTTTAACAGCCAAGTGAAGAGATACAGATGACAAGGTTTGGGGCAGGGGGCGGAGCTTTCCTGCCCTCTCCAGGCACTTTGTGGCCCCACATCTCCAAGCATTCACCAACTGGGAAACTCTCCAAACCTTTGGGGTTTTATAAAGGTTTCATTATGCAATCGTGATTGACTAAGTTCACTGGCCCTTGGTCACCTCCCTCCAGCCCCTCTCTCCCCGAGGCCCTGGGGGAGGGGGCGGGGAGGGGGGTGGGGGAGGGGGCAGAGGGGTCCATCCCTCCAATCACCAGTTGGCTCTCTGGCAAACAGGCTGTCCTTAGGGCTTCCCAGCTCGCTTCATTAACATCACAAAAGACACCTTTATCACCCTTATCCTAGGAAATTCCGAAAGTTTTAGGAGCTGTGAATCAGAAACTATAGATAAAAACCAAATACACAACAGAAACTTATTTTGGTCATTTGAATGGCCAAATGTATATTTCTTATATTTCACAATATCACAGTTGTCTTAGTTCATAATTTGTCTTAGTTGACAGCTAATCATAGTAATAATGATGCAGTTGACAATTCTGTATCACTAAGTGTAAAAAGTATTCTTAAGATTTCTTTGTCAAATCAGATGATCATGTTCCTTTTAAATTTAAATTAATTTCTTAAAAGTATGTTGCAAAGGGACACCTGGGCAGCTCAGTCAGTTAAGCGCCTGGCTTCGGCTCAGGTCATGATCTCCCAGTTCATGTGTTCGAGCCCCACATCAGGCTCTGTGCTGATGGCTTGGAGCTTGGAGCCTGCTTCAGATTCTGCTTCCGAGTCTCCCTCCCTCTCGGCTCTCCCATGCTTGCACTCTCTCTCTCTCTCTTAAAAATTAATAAACATTAAAAAAAATTTAAGTATACTGCAAAAATAAACTTTGAGACTACACTAAAATAAAAAGCTTTTGCACAGTGAAGGAAATCATCAACAAAATGAAAAGTCAACCTACGGAAAGGGAGAAGATATCTGCAAATAATGCATCTAATGAAAATGAAATTTCAAGATACAGCAAACAAGCCTAGTTAAAAGAATCTCTTTTAAAAAAATCAGGCGGGGGGAGCCTGGGTGGCTCAGTCGGTTGAGCATCTGGCTTCAGCTCAAGTCATGATCTCATTGTTCATGGGTTTGAGCACCGCATCAGGTTCTGTGCTGACAGCTAGCTCAGAGCCTGGAGGCTGCTTCAGATTCAGTGTCTCCCCCTCTCTCTGACCCTCCTCTGCTCGCACTGTCTCTCTCTGTCTCTCAAAAATTAAAAAATCAGGCAGGGATGCTGGTGCCTAGTTAGCTCAGTTGGTAGAGCATTCAACTATTGATCTTGGGGTTGTAAATTAAAAAAATATTTTTTTAAGTTTTTCTTTTATTTTTGACAGAGAGAGAGAGAAAGAGCACATGAGAGTATGAGCTGGAGAGGGGCAGAGAGAGAGGGAAACACAGAATCCGAAGGAGGCTCCAGGCTCTGAGCTGTCAGCACAGAGGCTGACGCTGGACTCAAACCCACAAGCCGTGAGATCATGACCAGAGCCCAAGCCGTTCCCTTAACTGACTGAGCCCCCCAGGCTTCCCTTGGGATTGTAAATTTGACCCCCAAGTTGGTTGTAGACATTACTTAAAAATGTAAACCTTTAGAATAAAATAAAACGGGGCCAGAAGGCCAGAAGGAGGAAGGAATTTATGCACATTCTCTTCAAGGGACTATGAACTCTTCACCAGCTTCAAGCCACGGGGCAGGACCCCTTCCTTACCAAAACACCGGAATCTTTCCCATTATTCGCCTCAAAAGGAGTCAGTGAGATTTGACAAGTTTCAATCCTCATCTGCATATTAACCCAACCAGTCCTGTTAACCTGGCTTCAACCCCGTTACACCACAGACCTGAGAACGGCACCTGTAACCTTTTGTCTTTATAACCCTGTCCCCTCTGCCTCCCTCTTGACATAATTCAGCTTTATACCTGAATCTGCGTTTCCATTATTACAATTCCAGTTGTTCAAATCTATGCCTCTTTACTTAAGTTTTCAGTGAATTCTTGTTTGGTCAGCACCCATAAGGGGTAAATATCCTAAATACAAAGAGAACTTATGAAACTCAACATCAAAAAAAAAAGGAATAATCCAATTTAAAATTGGGGGGGAGGACCTGAATAAGCATTTTTCCAAAGAAAGCATAGAAAGCATACAGGTGGCCAACAAAACCCATGCAAAGATGCTTAACATCACTCATCACCAGGGAAAAATCAAAAAATCAAAAGTCCACGAGATACCACACCTGTCGGAATGGCTAGGTTCGAGAAGACAAGAAAGGACAGGCGTTGCTGAGACGTGGAGAAAAGGGAATCTTCCTGCACTGTTTTAGCACTGAAAATTGGTGTGAGTGCTATGGAAAACGGTGTGGAGTTTCCTCAAAAAGTTAAAAATAGATATACCATACGATCCAGTAATTCCACTAGTGGTTGTTTGCCCAAGGAAAATGAAAACACTAATTTGAAAAAGATACACACACCCCACATTTATTGCAGCATTATTTACAATAGCCGACATATGGAAGAAACACCAGTGCCGCCTGATAGACGAATGAATAAAGAGGTGTATGCACATGTCCATATAGTGGAATATTACTCAGCTATAAAAAAGAATGAGATCTTTCTTGTCATTTGTGACAACATGGATGGACCTAGAGGGTATTATGCTAAGTGAAATGAGTCCGAGAAAGACAAATACTATATGAGTTTACATATATATGTGGAATCTAAAAAATCAAAACAAACGAAGAGATACACTTCCTTAAAGAATATTCCAAATGAATAAATGTAGAAGAAATGAGGGGAATAGAAAATCATCATTAGAATACCACAGGAGTCATTTCTGCAAGCAATCTCACTAATGGATGGCAAAAATAGATGAAAATTCAAGAATAGGGTTCTTGCATACTCTCAAAATTTCCCTCTTCAATAAATATTTAGTTAATAAAAACAAAAATAGTAATTTGATAATGGAGATTCTGGCAAACTCCACCTTAACCAAGTGCTCAACATTTAATCATAAACCCCTGTTGTAGGCCACGTGACCCTCCCAATCAATTTCCAAATCCTAGTTTTTGACACCTATGAATGGATATGAAAGATTACATGGCCGAAGAAACTTTGCAGAGATTTCATGAAATAGGCAGATTATCCTGGATTATCTGAGTGGGCGCAGTCTAATCACATGAGTCCTCAAAAGCTAAGGATTATCTCTAGCTGGACTCAGAGAAATATGCCAAAGGAAGAAGCCAGAGATACCTGAGGCATGAGGAGAGTTCACACCACCATTGCAGACTTGAAGATGAGGGGCCAGGGCCCTGAGCCACTTGGCAATGACTTCGGCCAGGACAAGCTTGGGTGTAGATTCTCCCCCATGGCCACCAGGTAAGAGCCTCGCCATCCAGCATTTGACTTCAGCCTTGTGAGACCCTAAGCGGAGTATCAAGCCTACTAGCCAACTGATTTACAGAACCTTGAGATCATAAATGGACATGATTTTAAGACACTCGGTTTGTAGTGATTTGTTACACAGCAGTATAAAGCTAATATCCTGACTATTGCGGATCACTGAAAAGCCATCCCTTTGTCTTCATAATTAATTTCTGGACCGGCATAAGAAAGAGATACACATTCCATGAACCTGTCCATATCGCATGTCTAGGGTCTTAAATGTCATCGCTCCAGAGTCTGAATGCTCTCCTACTTTCCCCAAACGTGGCCACTGTGTCTTAACTATATTTTATTTTCTATATTCCTGATGTTCTGGCACCTGGGGGCCTACTGACCTGGAGACCCTTCCCCTCCCCAGGCTAGCTCATTCCTGGGGACAGCACAGGACTTCCCTGTGAGTATGCCTTTCACAAGCAAACCAACAATCCAGAGCCTACCCCGGTCAATTACCTCGTTATCAAGGTCCCACAGATTGAGCCAACATTCCTGTCCTAAACACCCTAAGGCCAGGAACCAGACAAATCAGAACAAGCCTTCCCAGAACTCCCTGAAATTATCCAAACTGGCTCCTCCTGAATTTCCTCAGGGTGTTTACCCTGCCTTGCCCAGTCCTTCCTCCAAAAGACACAATAAAGCCCTTGCCCAGGCTTCCCCTCGTTCCCTCTGGCTTCTGCTCAACCCTGGTGCTTCCTCCTGTGGCCCTGCTTGGTCAAGCACCTCCTTTTGGGAACCGTAAGGATCTTTTCAATGGCAATCATCTTCTGATCTGCCGCCCCCCACAAGCCTGATTAAAAACAAAATCCTGAGTACATTTTAGAACAGACTGGTCTTTTACCCACCTAGACCGCAGCTAATGCCACCAGGTTTCTCGCTGTGCATTAGGGTAACAGGTAACATAGACCAGAGGCCCGCACAGCCATAAAAGAGGTCACTTCCTGAGCCTACACAATGGAGCCCAATCCTAGGGTCCCAGCCCAGCCCAGCAGACTTCTGGATCGTGGAAAAAACTCAATTCCCATCCACAAGACTCTTCTGGCCTTCCAAGCCTTCCATGTCCCAGTCCCCAATTCTTTCAGCTAACTGAGAGAAGGAGGCCCTCATTTCCAACCCAGAATGGGTCATCGTGGGAATACGTGATCCTTTAAGTAAAAATCAATTTTTCAAACTCCAGGGTGACTTCTATGGACCAGACAAGACAATCAAAATAGCTAATGCTACCTCGCCTCTAAAGCTGAGTTCCACCATAGTAAACAGCTGAATGTGCAAAACTCTACATTTCTAATCTAATCCCATGTTTAGGAAAGAAAATGTTTATATATTTCATCCAGGGAACAGTTCTGTTAAAGCCGTAATACATTTGCTTGACTACAAGGGTCATATAACAAGTTAACAACTGCCTTCCATTTACGTTTCTGACAACTTCAGTGTTTTCTGTAAGGGGAAAAAAAATGGATGCTTTATGCTTGAATATTTTAAGAATCTATTTAAATGACTTTCCCAAAACGGGAAGTCTGCTGGGAAGTTGGTCTCCACCTTCAGAATGATAAAACTGCCAGCTACCTCCAAACAGAAGTTTTCTCACAAATAAAATGAAAGGTCTGTCTTTTCTAGCACCCGGCCAGTGTGCTAAAGGTCACCAGCGAGCCTGGAGTGGCTATCCAGGACCGCTCTTTGTGAGCTGTATCTGTTTTCAGTGGATGAGTTTGCTTAGAAAGAAGTGATCACATTCATGAAATGCACACTCATAAAGCAACAGAATGAATCTAGCACATGCAAAGCATCTACGTTAAATACTTCACTATATGCCTACCGAGTTCACGTACATATTGTTGCAATTGTCATTTTTCAAAAATTTTTTAATGCTTACTTATTTTTGAGACAGAGACAGAGAATGAATGAGGGAGGGGCAGAGAGAGAGGGAGACACAGAATCTGAAACAGGCTCCAGGCTCTGAGCTGTCAGCCCAGAACCTGATGTGGGGTTTGAACTCATGAACCACGACATCATGACCTGAGCCGAAGTCAGATGCTTAACCGACTGAGCCTCCCAGGTGCCCTGCAATTGTCATTTTTAATGAAAGGCCCGCACTTTCACACTTTTGGCAAATCCTTGAGAACTATCTGTAAAAGTTCTGGATTTTAGATTTTTTGTGTGTTTTCTTGTAAGATTTTAGGTATTCATTTTTAAAAAGTTTTTTTATGTTTATTTATTTTTGAGAGAGAGAGAGACAGAGGTGCACAGAGGAGGGGCTGAGAGAGAGAATATCCAAAGCAGGCCCCAGGCTCTGAGCTGTCTGTACAGAGCCTGACACGGGGCTCAAACCCACTGAACTGTGAAATCATGACCTGAGCTGAAATAGGCCTCTTAACCGACTGAGCCCCCCATGTCAAATCTGGGTGATCTGGGTATGTCTGGAATTTTTGTTCAGTTTGCAATTCTTCTGCAAATCTGAAACAATTTTTTAAAGTAGACTCAACACTCAACAGGGGGCTCAAACTCATAACCCCAAGATCAAGAGTTGCACACTCTACCAACTGAGTCAGCCAGATGCCCCTGGTACATTTTTTTAAATCCACCCCCGAAGGCATGCTCCTGCCAGTCCAAATAAACGTAAAGTAGCATCGCTTCGCATGTAACAGTGATCCGTTTTTTCCTCCGTTTGATTTCACAAAGCAGTAACAATTATTTTCCCTATTTTCCTCCTAGCATTCTAGCCAAGTTCATTGTTTTATTCCTTTGACACATGATCATTTCTTTCCTTGTTCTACCCACCACAACGCAGGGAAACGCTGGTTTCTAAGAGAAACGCTGTACAAGATTGAGCTTTCACATCTTTCCACTTAAGGTTGCTAGTCTACAGGGAGCAAAATTCTAACAAGATTTGGGCTTTCTTGTTCCATCAGTATCTCCCAGGCTGCATGAGGGAAGCTTAGTTCCTAGATAAGAAGGAAAAACTCATTTTCAAACCATGACAAATAATAAAAGAATAAATAGAAAAAGAAGAAGCTAATAGCTCCCATTTATCTGGTTCCAGAAACATCAGTCTTTAAACCTGAAAGACTCTGAGTTAGGGTTTGGAACCTCTTCCCCAGGCTCAGAGAATTCCCAAACATTAGCCGGAACATTCCAGGAGGGCCCTCTGCTCCCCTTGGTGTTCTCTGCTCTTGTTTCCTCCACCATTTTATGTTCTCCCAATCTGGACTGCTAATCCGGTGCATTCCCCCAGAATATAACAAAATGGCCCCCTACCAAAACGTGCACTTGCCATCTGAAGATGAAGTACAACCTGAAGATGAAAACCTTACCTTTAAGTAGCAGTCGTGTGCAACAGGCTCCAAGTCTGGATCAGGTCTCTGACGAGGGCTTGAGGCCACCTCAATGCATGCAGAATATATAGGGAGAGATTATATATCCGGGGTTTTCATTACACAAGGTATTTTTGATGGGTCCTCAGCCAAGATCCACTTAAAAACAAAAGCTACACAAAGACTACAAAAAGGCCACACAAAGTTTAAACAAAAGGCTAAAGAAAGACCAAACAAAAGCCAAAGAAAGTTTAAACAAAGAGTGAAACAGAGACAAAACAAAGGCCAAACAAAGACAAAAACAAAGACAAAAACAAAGGGCAAAGGAAAATCTAAACAAAAGCTAAGCTAGGCTACAACCATACTACACGCCCCCATATCCAGGCTATATCTCAATGCACACTCACATATTTCAGTCCCCCCACCTTCCTCATCTCACATAATCAACACTCCAGGCCAAACCCCTCACCAGGGCTCATTCCATCCCAACGCCACCTCGAACCATGTGCCAGGTCCAACCAAACCAAACATCAGCTCACTCACCAGACCACACACCTTTCACTGAATGCCCACACATTTGGAATCAGAGACATGTGCAGAGAACACGGCGAGTCATGGGGAGGAGACAGTCATCTCCTAGTCACAGAGAGGGATCTGGAATGGACCTGCTCTCACAGGCCTCAGAAGAAACCAACCCGCTGACTCGTTGGTCAGCGTTGGTCTCAGACTTCAAGCCTGAGGACGGTGAGGCAATACACTTGTTACTTAAGCCGCCTGGTGCATGGTACTTTCTTACAGCGGTTCTAGCAAGTAATACGCCCCAGGCCCTGTAAGTACTATTTTAATTAGTTTTCTTATTTATCAAAATAATTCTTGCATGAAATTATAAAAGCATTAAACGCCTTACACTGGATGTCAACCACACTCAAAAGTTTTTAAAAGGCTTATATTGAAAAACAACAGCCCTTTTGCCACCTCCCTCCACTCCATAGTCCCTCTTACCAGAGGCAACCATATCACCACGTTTTCCTATTTTTAGCTACTTTTTCTAGATTTATTTCCACATTGCTAAATAACTCCACAAACAGCCATTTATATATTATTACTTATTGTAGGCTTTTGACTTCTCAATGAGGGTTTCATTTTCTTACTCTCTACTCTTTGCTCTCTCTTCTCCTTCACCCACTGAATGTGGTCATGACAGTCAGTGTCTCTACTCCTATAAATATATAAATATTATTTCCTACAGGGGCGCCTGGGTGGCTCAGTGGGTTAAGAGTCTGACTTTGGCTCAGGTTGTCATTGCACGGTTCATGAGTTTGAGCCCCATGAGGCTCTGTGCTGACAGCTCAGGGCCTGGAGCCTGCTTCAGATTCTGTGTCTTTCTGCTCCTCCCCTGTTTTGCTCTCTCTCTCTCTCTCAAAAATAAAAAATATTTTAAAATAAATAATTATTATTTCCTACAGAAACTGTGATCAACTCTATTATTTCCTTCCTCTTTACAACTTCATTTTTTTCCAGTTAATAATTATCCTGTTTAATTATCCTGTTTTTGCTTTCATCTATTTATTTTAATTGGCTTAGTTTTTTATTTATGTGTCGTTCCCTTTTTTTCCAAATATTCCAACAGACCTCTCAAATATCTATCAATAATTTTCTCAAGCATTCTTATCTAACATTCCGATCTATTGTCTTCTATAATTGTCTATTCTCTAATTGTTCTGTTTTTAGACAGGACTCTCAAAGCTGGGGGGGGGGGCTCCCTTTCATTGCTATGCTGTAATAGACCACCCGTGCCCCAGATCCCATATCATTCTCATTTTTGGTTTGCCCTCTCATTTTTCTGAAGCACAACCTTTCATATCTTCCTCAGAAAGGATATATATGTATATACAGTAAATCCTTGGTTTGCAAGAATAATTCATTCTGGAAACATGCTTGTAATCCAAAGCACTTGGATATCCAAGCAGATTTCAGGAACTATTGGCTCAGTTGTGATCATGTGATGTTCGGCATCACATACTACTCGTATTCCAAGACACCGCTCATTTATCAAGTTAGAAGTCATTAGAAATGTTTGTTCATCTCACGGAACACTCACAGAATAAGTTATAATTCACGGTTTTACTGTATGTGTCACATGAGTCTGTTTGAATGCTTGAACACCTGAAAACTGCCTTATTCTATTCTTGTACTTGGTTGCTTGCTTGGCTGGGTATAGAATTCTGGGCTGCAAATTTGAATTTATTCTAATTAATTTTCCAATTTTCTGAGTGTTTCAGACATTCAAATGTCTGACTCTTGACTTTGGCTCAGTCATGATCCCAGAGTCATGGGATCAAACCCACGTCAGGCTCTGTGCTGAGCATGGAGCCTGCTTGGGATTCTGTCTCTCTTGACTCCTGAATACTGAGAACAAACCGAGGGCTGATGGGGGTGAGGCAGAGGGGAAGGGGGTGATGGGCATGGAGGAGGGCACTTGCTGGGATGAGCACTGGGTGTTATATGGAAACCAACTTGACAATAAACTACAATTAAAAAAAAAAAGAAAGAACTTTAAAAACCAAAACAAAAGATCACCTGAAAATGTGAGGTTTTATTTGTAGACTACTCTGAATCTATCCCATTAATGTATGTGTCCACCTTATATCAATATCACACTGTTTGACTGCAGCCTTGTGGTAAATTTTGAACTAGAAGGTATGAGTCCTCCAACTTCGTCGTTTTTCACCATTGTTTTGGCTGTCACGGACTCCTGGCGTTTTCACATGAATTTTAGAATCAGCTTGGCAATGTCTGCAAAGTCAGCTGGGATTTTGACTGTGACTGTACTGAACATGTACATTATTTGGGGGAGTGTGGCCGTTGTAACAATACCAAGTCTTTCCACTCATAAACCTGGAGTGTCTCCTCATCCTTAACAGCCCAGAGAATGGACCTTTAGTTTCTTTCAACAATGCTCTGTAATTTTTAGTTTATGCATCTTACACTGCATTTGTTAATCCTTAAGTATTTTTGATGCTTTTGCAAATAGAATTGTTTTCTTCATTTCATTTTTTGCTTTATTGCTACTGTATAGAAATTTAAATAATCATTGTACATTGGGGAGAAAAATATTCTGTTTCTCTCTCCCATGCTTTCCCTCACTCTCTCAAATAAAATTTAATTATTCTTTTTAATTTTAAGAATTAAAGAGGTGCCTGGGTGGGTCAGTTGGTTAAGTGTCTGGCTTCAGCTCAGATCAGTCTCACAGGTTGTGGGTTTGAGCCCTGCATCAGCCTCTGTGCTGACAGCTTGGAGCTTAGAGCCTGCTTCAGATTCTCTGTCTCCCTCTCTCTCTGCCCTCCCCCGCTTGAGCACTCTTGTGTGCTATCTCTCTTTCAAAATAAATAAGCATTTAAAAAATGTAAACTTAAAAGTTTTTTAAAAGAAAATTAGAGTTATTCAGAATTGTGGCTGTACTGTTTTTCTGTATTTTTTTTTTCCTTTAGGGAAACTTATCATTGAGAAGTTCTAGACTTTTCAGATTTCCATTCTTTTTGTGATTTTTTAAAAAAATCTCTGGAAATGTTCAAGATCTTATTTTCACCCTAATTGTCCTGTAACCCCCCCCTTCCTTCAACATGAGTGTCTTTTCATCCCCAGTTGGTAGATAATTTTCCCCTGGAAATTTGTAACACTGTATTCTGTAATTTTAATGTTGTTTTTATTCAGTTATCCTTGTCCATTTTCTTTCTTCTGTCTGAAAACTTTTATTAGTTGGCTCTTGAAAAGTAATGATAGAAAACTAAATTGATCCTCTGAATCATTCCTCATTCTTCTCTTTCCTAGCTTACAGTTTTTTGAGTTTGGTTCCACCTTTCATGAAGTTTCCTTATTTTATTCATTATACACCTCCTATTACAATTGCATATTTTTGAAGCTCCTGGGTGGCTCAGTTGGCTAAGCATCCGACTTCAGCTTAGGTCATGATCTCATGGTTCATGGGTTCGAGCCCCGCATCAGGCTCTGTGCTGACAGCTCAGAGCCTGGACCCTGCTTCGGGTTCTGTGTCTCTTTCTCTCTCTGCCCCTCCCCACTCACATTCTGTTTCTCTCTCTGAAAAATAAATAAACATTAAGCTTATTTATTTATTTTGAGAGAGGGAGCACTCCTGTGCACACAAGCAGGGGAGGAGCCGAGGGGGGGGCGAAGGGAGAATCCCACGCAGGCTCTGTGCTGCCAGCGCACAGCCCCATGGGGGCTTGATCCCCTGAACTCTGAGATTGTGAACCTGACTGAAATCAAGAGTTGGATGCCCAACCAACGGAACCACCCAGACACCCTGTGAAGACACCCTCTGAAACCACTTACCCTGGAGTTTCCTCTACTCAGTTACCATCCCCCACCCACTCTCTATGTTCCCAAAATGTATTCTAATCGCTCACCTTTTGGTGTCTCCCTTTCTTGGGGAGTTAAAACTTAAAAAAATTCTCTACTACCCCTCTGGAATAAAATATTTTTTAGTTCTTCACTTTTTAAAAGTATACATTGTACTCCTAGAATTTTAATACATTTTTGGAAGAGACAGGAGATAAAATAAGCATGTGGAATTAACCTGTCACTTTTTAAAAATACATTTTCTTAAGATTTTCTTTTTACGTAATCTCTACACCCAATATGGGGCACAAACCCACAATCCCAAGATCAAGAGTTCTATGCTCCACCGACTGAGCCATCCAGGCGTCCCTAACCTGCCACTTTTAAGCAAGGAATGCAGTAATTGTTCTTATTGAGATATAATTTCCATACTGTAGAATTCACCATTCTGTGCTGTAAAATTCAGAGATTTCTAGTATATTCACAAGGGTATGGAGGCATCACCCCTACCTAATTCTATAAAATTTTCATCACTCTAAAAATAAAGCCCAACTCGTTAGCAGTCAGACATAACACTATTTTACATCAGCACATGGAGAGTGTAGCCTACAGTGAGTTAGAGAGTATGTCGAACGTTTTGTTAGAGGGATTCCAGAAAACAAGCATAAAATGAGGGACTCGTGTAGGAGAAAATTACTCCGGGGAAGTCGCTGGTGAGCTAGGCGTCCCCATATTTCCGCCCAAGGCTGAAATGCACAGAAAGTCATACCCACCATTAGATAATCGCTTCTTCCCTAACAAATCATGTATCAGAATATGTGTTGTAAAAGTTTTCTGATTCAAAGGATAAAAGACAAGCTAGGGATTTTCAGATTTGTAACAACAATGCTATTTTTCCCGCAGAACACAGGGCAGGAGAGTTTTATAAATAACTGTAAGACTATGTCATTATTACGAGGTGAATAATTGGTTGATTCCATCTGAGAGAAACAAAATTAAATGGTTTCTAGTTTGCCCTTCAATCCTTGCTTTTAGAGCAAGTCTGTCTCCTCCAAGACTTTGACCTTGATCTTAGGGATCCTGAAGTACACAGAGCCCAACTTTCAATGGTAAACAGAGGATTATGACACCAAGTGAGCCGCCAGCCACTCAGGACAAAGCCCCTGTGTGTTCCCAAGCTCCACACCCAATCTCTCTCCCTCTGCCCTAGCGAGGGCCCAGTCACAATTGTGTTCTGACCAGAGGGACCTGTAATAATGTACATTGTGTTCCCTGATTGAGGATCTGGTTTTGTTCAAGTTGCTGGGTTAAAACGTCCTCTGTGGCAGCCATGCTTTTGCTACTCAGCTTCTTGGACACGGACATGGACATGGATTTGGTCCTTGTGATGTGACCAGTAGAGAAGGAAAAGGCGGACACAGGGTAGCAAGATGCAAGGCTTCTAGCAAAAGGAGAAACTCAGAATAAGAATGCATCCCTGTGACGTGTTAAAGAAAACCAGAGCCTAACAGTAGTGTTAAAACAGATTTTCCTCAGGAACTATTACAATAGGGGGAAGGAGACTTTGGTACATAGCTGGGCTCAATTCCAAATACCATAGGGGCGGTGGGGATTTATGGCCGAGGAGCAGGTCAGAGGAACTGGCAGCTGGAAAATCACCAAGAGGTTAAAAAAAAAATAAAAATTAAAACATAAAAGGGGGAGAGGGGGATTCCTGGGTGGCTCAGTTGCTCAAGCATCCAACTCTTGATTTCGGCTCAGGTCACCTCACAGTTGTAAGATCAAGCCCTGTGTTGGGCTCTGCGCTGAGCAGAGCCAGCTTAAGACTCCCTCCCTCTCTCTCTCTCCTCTCTCCTCTCTCTCTCTCTCTCTCCCCTCCTCTGTTCCACTTCCCTGCTCATGCACATGCTCGCTCACTCTCTCTTTCTCTCTTTATCTCTCTCTCAAATAAAGGGAGAGGAACTTGGGTGGCTCAAGTTGAGCACCCAACTCTTGGCTTCGGCTCAGGTCATGATCTCATGGTTCATGAGTTCGAGTTCTGCATCAGGCTCTGCTCTGACAGAAGGGCCTGCTTGGGATTTCTCTCTCTGTCTTTCTCTGCCCCTCCCCAGCTTTCTCTCTCTCTCAAAAAATAAGTATATAAACATAATTTTAAAAAAGCAAAGAAAGAAAGAGAGAAAATGACCAAGAGGAAAGATGGGTGCTGAGGCACTTGCGGCTGAAGCAACTTGACAGGATTCTTGCTGAAGACAAGCCAGGGGGCCTGGCATCTTCTGGGGGTGGGGGAGGGGGGAGGAATTTGGTCAGATTGGAGTGGGGGCGGGGGCTTCTTGCGAAATTGCCTTAGCAAGACTCTCGTTAAAATTGGTCAAGGCAAAGACAGGCTTGGAAGCCTCAAGGTCAAGGCCTAATTGGGAAGAGGGACCAAAGGCGGCTGACTGAGGCTGGTCCTGAAGGGGTCTGTCACGCATCAGCGTGCTGCAGTGAGGTCCCCTCAGTCCAGTTCCTGATGTCCGTTATCTAGAGATAGGAAATGCGCCCAGGGAAGTGACACCCAGCGTTAATGGGAATTCTCTTTTAAAAAAAAGAAAAAAGGAACCGTCTTTGTTTTTAATTCTAGGCTTGTCAAGCAGCCAAGCGTGTCCTGTTTTGTGGTCGGGTAGTTTGTTCGGAAAGCGATAGATCCCAGGTAATATGCTAAAAATACAGAAGTGCCTCTCACACCGCCCGGCCCGCAACCAGATGCTGATCCTGTAGACCTAATGTCCACAGCGGGTGTAGACGGAATGGAGGATCTCAACACAATCCTCACCGCAGTTTCCCTCCTCCTCCTACCTGGACTCCAAGGTTGGCTCTGGGCAAGCGCAACCTCATTAGAGGAGGATCCGTCCTCTGTTCCCACAGCCTGTGCGGCGCCCTCTCCTGGGCTCAGGGAAGAAATGCGTCCCACCAGGCCATGCTTGTGCCCTAGTCACCTGCTGCCTCCTCCTCAGCGGCCCCACCTCAGTGGCAGCCCCTGGCACACTTCTCCGAGAGGACTAGCAGGACAACACAACCACTGCAAGGTTTCTTTTTCATAAAAAAGGTCCCTGGCCATTGCCCTGAGCCCAGGATGCCTGGCTGGCTCCGTCAGTGGAGCATAATGAAGCACTGGGTCTCAGGGTTGTGAGTTCGAGTCCCACGTGCAGGGTAGAGCTAACTTAAAAATAAAATCTTTAAAAAATAATAAAATAAAATAGTGCTGAGTTCAATGTGTGTCAAGCCCGTGGGCAGTGGAACTTCCTCAGTCAAGGTAAACTTGGCGGGGTGGGCCCTGACTGCCGGGAAGGAGTCACACGGACAGTCCTTGGACGTGTGCGGTTGTTCCTCACAGATACTGCTCAGTAATCACCTCGTGAGCCCGTCACTGCCCCATCCCTGGAGAGAGAAGAGCTGGAGGCATGATGCTTGGACCGCATTTACCAGTGAAGAGATGCCATACTGAAGTCAGGACGAGAGCAATGGCTTCCGTTTACGGAGAGAATCCCAGAATGGAAGTCCACCCTGGCCAAGCCTGTGTCATCAACCCGCGTCACAGGCAGCCGCCATCGGCCAGGAGGCTCCTCCGTTCTCCCCAAGGAGAATAATGGTGCGTCTGTAAGTCCCCTGCCTGTGTCTGCGGAGGCACGTCCTTCTGTGGCATTGTCCTATCACAGCACTGCCCTGACTTCACGGTGACGCTTCAGGACTAGAAGTTGGTAGAAGTTTCGGGATGTTTGGGAAAAAAAAATAAAGATTTCTATGCACAGGAGCGCATTCATGACTACATCACATCAACCTGTCTCCGGGTCTATGACCGCCATGTCCCCCCTCCAGGCGGACACGCTGAGACGGGCCACCCCAGCGGAGCTCAGGTGCGTGCCATCCAGCACTTCTGTGGGCCGAAGCCGCGGCCTCCTCTCTGCAGGGGCGCTGGTGTGCCAGAGCGAGCTCACCGGGCCCCACGGCGTTCGTGAAGTCTTTTTTTTTTTTAATGTTTTTTATTTATTTTTGAGAGACAGAGAGGAGACAGTGTGATCAGGGGAGGGGTAGAGAGAGAGGAGGGAGAAACAGGATCCACAGCAGGCTCTAGGTTCTGAGCTTACTAGTCAGTGCAGAGCCTGACGCAGGGCTCGAACCCACGAACCGTGACATCATGACCTGAGCCAAAGCCAGACACTTAACGGCCTGAGCCCCCCAGGCGCCCCTCGTGAAGTCTTATGATGGAAATCACCAGAATCCAGGCCTCCGGCCTACACCCTGCGGACCAGGAGCTTGAGATGGGTCCCTATTTCAATGGCAGAGCACCCTATGTTCCTTCAGATGACATCATGTCTTTATGGGGGTGGCTTTTTACACGTTTGCTTGTTAGAAAGCAAGTACCGCAGGAAAATCAAGGCGGAACAGGAAATGAGAACAGTCGTGTCAAGATCTGGTTCCAAAACTTGAGAAGCCGTGTGGTGTCTCCCTCTCTCTCTGCCCCTCCCTCACGCTTGCTCCTCTCTCTTTCTCTCAAAAGTAAACAAACATTAAAAAATACATATATAATCAATTGCTTCTCACAATCTCTGTGCAACCCTTTCCTGTACGCGTGCTTTAATAAAAACATTTTCTGCACCAAAAATATCTCAATAATTCTTTTTTTAAATTTTCTTAATGTTTTATTATTTATTTTTGAGAGAGAGAGACACACAGTCTGAGCAGGGGAGGGTCAGAGAGAGAGGGAGACACAGAATCTGAAGCAGGCTCCAGGCTCTGAGCTAGCTGTCAGCACAGAGCCCGACGCGGGGCTCGAACCCACAAACTGTGAGACCCTGACCTGAGTTAAAGCCGGACTCTTAACCGACAGAGTCACCTGGGCGCCCCAAAACGTCTCAAGAATTCTTGACCATTCACAGCTGGCCCATGTCACATCACGTGTCACGTGTTCTCCCACATCTGCCTCCAAAAAAGATACAGATCTGCTGAGAAAGCCTCACAGCCTCCAGAGACACATCCCGACCTGATGGCTCTAGCGAGCACACCTGCAGAACGTGTGTTTATCGCTCACTCCATAGACGTGGTTTTCCATTAGATCAACGGACTGGCCTCTTAAATATGCTTGTTTTTCATTCAAAGTTTGATGCTAATCGTCAGATCTTAGAAATGTTTGAGTCTTCACAAAAATGCTTTGTCAATCTAACCAAGGGTCTCTACTCACTTTTGTAAACAAATTATTTTATTTTTTAAATGTTTTATTTACTTATTTGTGTGTGTGTGTGAGAGAGAGAGAGAGAGAGAGAGAGAGAGAGAGAGAGCAGGCGATGGGCATAGAGAGAAGGAGACGGAGGATTGGAAGTGGGCTCTGTGCTGAGAGCAGAGAGCCCCGGGCAGGACTCGAATTCAAGAACCGTGAGATCATGACCAGAGCTAAAGTGCACTGTCAGCCAACTGAGCCACCCGGACACCTCCTGTCAATGAACTGTTTTAAATGTTGGTGTGTTCTTGCTCAAAAGCAATCAGAACTCTTTACTCAAAATATTCGCTGGATGACGTACCAAACGGCGTCAGTGTTTGAGGCTTCAGCAAATCACAACTATCCTGAAAACTGCGGGACACACGTGTGGACCAGTTCCCGCCCCCCCCTCGCTCCCCTCTGTTCAGATCCTGAGTTCCACCTGTCCCAGAATCCCCGGTAGACACAGATCCCACCTGACCACCGCGCTGGCTGCCCAGTGACGGGCCCAGTCTTCCCTCCCCACTCTCCCAAGTGCCTCCTGAAGTCACCCCTCACCCCTGTAAACTGCTTGGACGACCCTTGTCCCTAGGTCTACTTCTAGGAAACCCCAGCCTGAGCACAGACCACGGGGGCTCTGCCTGTGAGCCTTGTCCTTGGTTCCTCGTATCAGGTGGAGCCTCATCAGGCCTGGAGGGTGAGTCTCAGGCGTCCCCACCGGGACCAGTCCTCCTAAGCCAACAGCACGGCCCACTGCTTCCGCTGGCTGCTAACGTAGGTGCCACCACGGTCCTTGTTCCTACAACAGGGTCCTGCTCCCACGGGGGCATTAACATGGCTGAGACTGGGGACCTCTCCATCTGAAGGTGTCACCCGTCACTCAGTTTTAGATTGTTATTAGCGTCCAGAAATACTCTTCCTAAAGTAACATGAACACGGGGCCCCTGGGTGGCTCAGCTTGTTAAGCGTCCCCCACTCTGGATTTCAACTCAGGTCATGACATCAGTGTCCACGCTGACCGCTAGGAGCCTGCCTGGGATTCGCTCACTCCTTCTCTCCCTGCCCCTCCCCTGCTCGCTCACTTTCTCAAAATAAATAAACCTAAAAAAATGTTTTTTAAATAAAATAAAATAAAATAAAATAATATGGACAGATTATGGATATAGTATATGTTAAATCCTATAAATGTGTAACACTGATTACTAAAGGATCCACCTCATGCTTGAACATTCGGACATCACAGATCCAACTGTAGTGACCCGCGGTGAGGCTGTGAGGGCCACACTGTGGTCTCGTGGACCTGGAGGACATAGACACTGGGAGACGAGGCACCCAGGCATGCAAACAAGGACCCTGATGCGTCTCCCCGCGTCTGCTCTGTCTTTGTTAGTCACACAAAGTGTGATTTTACAGGCGAAGGACAAATGCCCTCAGTCTTTATATGGATTTGAGACTAGTGGGTCACAATAAGGAGTTATTTCTCCACAAATAATTAACATTTTGAACGTGACTTACTTGCAGTGATTGGTTTAGAAACAAAGGAAAAAAACAAGGGACCGAACCAAGATCCCACAAATATCTTGGTGGGACACAGAATCCTTATTTCAGGAAACATATGGAGGATGTGGTATTTTATGGTCAGTGTTTTCATTTAAATATTTAATATTGATTTCATTTTTTCTCAGTAGGTTTCAGTGAATCACAGTGTTCAGCACAATAACTTGGTAACTTGTTTTTATTATAAAAAGTTTTTAAATACACATAAAATTCAGGGAGAATTGTATTTTTTTTTAACCTACTTCCAGTAACAGCATTTTCCTTTCCTGTTTCATTTACCCCCATTCTCACTAGCCCCTCCCACACACACATACTATTTTGGTAGGGACGGGGGAAAGGATCAGAAGCTTAAAAATCAAATTCTAGGGGCGCCTGGATGGCTCAGTTGGTTAAGCATTTGACTTTGGCTCAGGTCATGATCTCAGAGCTAGTGAGTTCGAGCCCCGTGTCGGGCTCTGTGCTGACAGTTCAGAACCTGGAGCTGCTTCCAATTCTGTCTCCCTCTCTCTCTGCCCCTCCCCAGCTTGCACTCTTTCTCTCTCTCAAAAAGAAATAAACATTAAAAAGTTATAAATAAATAAAAATAAAACTATTTCCCCTGCAAATCTGCACTATACAGTGTGCCCATCTCTACCAAAGCAAGACTTTCTAAAGTGACCACAATGCTATTATTTTACCTGACAATTTAACAGTAATTCCAAAGGTAACATGAGAACTCACCAGGCTGGCTGGCAGTATTCAGTAACTTGAGTTGGCTTTACAAAAAAGTACTCAGCCGGCAGTTTATTTCATGTTGCAAAAATACAATTTGCCACAGGAGTTTTGCTCCTGTTTCAAATTCAACTGCTAATCTTTTCTGCATATTCACTGAAGGTTAGAAAAAGTTGGAGCTGCTCTTCCTCTGTTTAGAAATGTCAGATTTCTAAATGAAATAAATAAAATTTGTTAATAATAAAATAAATTTTATTTTAATAAATAAATAAAATTTATTTTAATAAATAAAATTTTTAAATAATAAATAATAAAATAAATTAAATGTATTTAATAAATACAGTTTCTGTTTAGAAATGTCAAGCCCCATGTCAGACTGCACTAACAGTGCTGAGCCTGCTTGGGATTCTCTCTCTCTTTCCCTCTTGCTCTGCCCCTCTTTCACTCGTGCTGTGTCTGTCTCTCAAAATAAACTTTTAAAAAAAAGATATGGTTAAAGAGAGTACACAAAAACAAATTTTCTCTTTAAAAAAATTTTTTTTAATGTTTTATTTATTTTTGAGACAGAGCATGAGCGGGGAGGGGCAGAGAGAGAGGGAGACACAGAATCTGAAGCAGGCTCCAGGCTCCGAGCTGTCAGCACAGAGCCCGACGTGGGGCTCGAACCCACTAACTGTGAAATCATGACTGGAGCCAAACCCAAGAGCCCAACACCTAATCAACTGAGCCACCCAAGTGCCCCAAGAATAATGTTTTAACTATAGGAAGGCAGTAAAGTCATCCTAGTTTTATGTTTGAAGAGTTAAAGAGCTGGGGAGAAATGAGACAGTGGGGCACATGGGGACAAGCCTCCAGTGAAAGGTACGTCACGCCCTCCCTGCTGGCGGCCCGGCAGGCCTGGGGCAGCCCCGTCCGGTCACACGGCCCCACAAACCCAAAACCAACCTCCAACCTTCACGCTCCTTGGGCTGCAAAGCCATCGGTCCGGGTTCCTCGGGACAGAAATGCTCACGGAGTTCAGCGTCTTGCAGCCATGCATCTGGGTAAACGATAATCAGGCCAGAAGACAAACCTAGTTCTCCTTCAGTGATTCAGCCAATTTGTGTCACCTACTATGAGCCAAACACCACTCAGCTTCCGGACCAGAACCTCCAACAGACACAGACCAAGAAAGCTCTAAGCTCATTCCCGGAGTCAAAACCAGGGACAAGGTGGCCTAACAGAGAGCTCTGTGATTAGTACCCACCTGACTTCAACCAAACAGTGAAGAAAGTCCCCTCTAAATCACGGAGCCATAGGGACATCTCTGAAGTGGAATGAAAGGAACTGTCAGCAATGAATTCTATCTCCAGTGAACATATCGTTCAGGAACAAAAGGGAAATAAGCCATTTTCAAATGATAACTAAGACTACGAATTGCCAGCACATCCCACCGTTAGAGAATAACTAAAGGAAATACTCTAAGCAAAGTAAATGATAACATCAACAAAGGCTTCAAACTGTTGAAAGAAAAGAACATCAAAATAGATTTCAAAAAAAGAAAGAAGGAGGGGCGCCTGGGGGGCTCAGTCAGTTAAGTGTCTGACTTCGGTTCAGGTCACGATCTCACGGTTTGTGGGTTCGAGCCCTGTGTCGGGTTCTGTGCTGACAGCTAGCTCAGAGCCTGGAGCCTGCTTCGGATTCTGATTCCCTCTTTCTCTCTCTGCCTCTCTCCCACTCATTCACATACACACTCTCTCTCCCTCCCTCAAAATTAAATACTAAAAAAAAAATTAAGGTGGGGGGAGGTAAAAAACTGGGCAAAAATGGGGATACTATAACAGAGACAGACTATCCTACATAAGTTTCTTACATCAGACATGATGGTTAAAGCAAAAATAACACCATTTGGTGTTCTCAATGTATATAGTGGGAATACTTGAGGCAATTACATTTTAAAAGTGGAAAGCAAAGGGTCCTACATGGAAGTAAGTTTTCTGCACTTGGCTGATTGATACGTTGTATATGTATATTGTTCTATCTGGAGCAACTACCGAAAAAACCTTACAAAACGATATACTTTTAAAAACTCTATTATCAGAATGGAATTGTGAAAATGTGAAAAGTAACCCATGAGAAGGCCAGAAAAGAGAAACAGAAGAACAAGGAGACGGTGGCAAACTGAAAACAAACGAAAACTCTTTGGTCTCACTTAATCAACGGCTCTCCGTAGGTTAGATACTGACTCTCACTCAAAGTGTTTTGTTTCTTCATTTTCAGAGAACAGTAATAATAATTTTGAAGAAAACATGCTGCTGTAATAAGCCAGTCACACACAGCGTATCTGGTCCCACTTAACATGACGCACTTAAACTGGTCATAACGGTGGTTACCAGGGGCGGCCATGTTTAACTGGTACCGAGTTTCAGGTTTGCAGCAGGAAGAGTTCTGGAGGTGGGTGGGGATGTTTGCACAACACTAGGAATGAATGTAAGACCGCTAAACTGTACACTTAAAAGTAGTTAAGATGTTAAATTTAATATGTTTTTATATTTGTGTTTTACCACAATAAAAAAGCTTTTGAAAAAAATAAAAATAAATGAAAAAAACAACAACCTCCAAAGCCACCAATAGGCTGCCTGAGTTGCCTCCCAATATCAGCCAATCAGGAGGAGGCCCTCCTACTCATTAGCATAATAGACTTGAATGGAAGTTGGGTGAGGAGGCCACCACGCAGTGGTGCTGAGTTCATCGCCAGCCGTTGCCTGTGAAGCCTTGCTTGTGCCTTTGGATTTTTGGTTCACCCTCATTTCTATCATTGCGAGATCCTGAGTCCCCATCTCTAGTAACAGAAATGTGGTTTTTATATTTCTGGAACTTTATCCCTGGAAGGCAGAACAAAGCAAGCTTTCTAAAATTGCCTTTAAAAAATTTTATTTTTATTGTTTATTTTTGAAGGAGAGAAAGAGACAGAGCTTGAGCAGGGGAGGGGCAGAGAGAGGGAGAGAGACACAGAATCCGAAGCAGGCTCCAGGCTCTGAGCTGTTAGCATGCGGGGATCCAAACCACAAACCATGAGATCATCACCTGACCCAAAGTCCAATGCTTAGCTCACTGAGCCACCCAGGCACCCCTAAAATTGCCTTTTTTTTAATTGTAAGTGTGGAACTGGATTTGCCTTTTGTGTAGAGCTTTTCTAATTCTGTGAGGAATTTCTTCAGTGAGCCTCATTTGACATGCAGGGGTGACTCACTCAATAAATTATTATACATAAAAATAATGGCCCCTTAGTTTTACTTATATTGCTAGTTTATTATAAAGGACCTAACTAAGGCCTGGGTGGCTTAACTGGTTGAACATCTGACTCTTGATTTCAGCTCAGGTCATGATCTCACAGTTCGTGGGATTGAGCCCCGCGTCAGGCCCGGTGCTGACAGTGCAGAGCCTGCTTGGGATTCTCTCTCCTTCTCTCTCTCAGCCGCTCCCCCACTCTCTCTGTTGCTCTCTCTCTCTCTCCAAATAAATAAACTTAAAGGGGGGAAAAAAAGGACCTAACTCAGGAACAGTCAAATGGAAGAGAAACAGGGAAGAGATATTTCGGTGTGGGGGGTGGGGTGGTTTGCACAGATCTTCTGTGTTCTCTCTGGGACAGCCACATTCCGATGGGTTCTTCAGCCCAGAAGCGCTTTATACTTATTTTATTTTTATTTTTAAGTAATCTCTATCCCCAATGTGGGGCTCCAAGTTAGAGACCAAAGATTGAGTCACATGCCCTACCAACTGAGCCAGCCAGGCACCCCAACCCAGAAGCTCTTTAAAGCATGTTTTAGTTTCTTTCTTTTCTTTTTTGGGGGTTATTTCTTTATTTTGAGAGAGACAGAAACAGTGTGAGTGGGGGAGGGGCAGAGAGAGCCAGGGAGAGAGAATCCCAAGCCAGCGGCCCAGAGCCTCATGCGGGCTCAAACTCACAACACTGTGAGATCCTACCCTGAGCTGAAACCAAGAGTTGGAGGCTTCACCGATTGAGCCTCGCAGGGGCCCCTCTTTTTTTCTTTATTTAAATCAAGGTTTCATTACTTAGGTGTGACTGACTACATCATCCATCATTGCTGACTGAACACGATCTCTGGCCCTTCTCGCCTCCATGGGGGTCACCGGTTAGGGTCGTGCTGAACGTTCTGGCCCTCTAATCACCTGGCGGGTGTCTGGGTGAGCAGCTGACATTCTGAGGTAATCTCCGGGCCCCACACTGAGTCATCTTATTAGCATATAGGCCACTCTTCTCTGGAATTTCCGAGGGTTTTAGGAGCCCTGTGCCAGGAACTGGGAACAAAGACCAAATATTTTTTTTATTATACCACAGAAGAGCAGGAAAATTCTGTTAAACTCATTTATCCACATCAATGTAAGTAGATACCTCTTCCTGATCTGCTTCTAGATCTCTTATGACTTCTATTGACTTCATATCTAATGGCGAGAAGAGAAAGCTAAGGTAGGACTCCACAGTGGAGGACCCACATCTTACTCAGAGGGGCCTCCAAGGGCCAAAGCATCTGCCCAGGGTCCCCCGGACACAGAAGTCGACACAGACCCTTCCGAAGTTTCTCCAGCTCAAGCTGACACCGAGATTTATTGTGAGAATTCTGTATTTAACAATCTTTGACAAGGCCTATATTAAGAATGCATTTGGCATCTTGAATTCGTTCATTCATGCTATAAACAACTGAAATGCAATGTCACCAAACCCTGCTCAATCAAATTTGGAGTGATTTCCTGGTGTTTTCTATTTTATTACAGTGCTTATAATTCTAGTCCACGTCTTTATATTGAACTGATAAGAACAGATACTACACTTGATCTTAGCCAAAAGGCCGAGAAGCAATCCACTTCTTTATAAATATGCTACGTGGACTATTTAATTTAAATAAGGATTAAGAGTTTACTCCAAGTGGTTTGGATATACTGATAGGAAGGTGGAGAAATTCACAGTTGTTTCTATAATCGGGATCAGGGAATTTTGCTATGAGTTTTTAAGTTCCTTTTCTCTATAATGTACGAAGTGATAATCCTCCTTGGTGAACTCTGAAAGCTCTCTCCTATATATTTTTTTCTATGAGAGAGAGGGCACAAGTGAGCAAGGGGCAGAGAGAGAGAGAGAGAGAGGAAGAATCCCACAATGCATAGTGAGAGGGAAACAGAGAAAGAGAGAAGCAGTGGAGTGGGGCTCATGGTCACATGATGCAGGGCTCGAACTTATGAACTGTGAGATCATGACCTGAGTCAAAATCAGATGCTTAACTGACTGAGCACCCAGGAGCCCTCCATCTGTTTTAATGATTATACTCTAAGTTGTATGTGATCTTTCAGCTCTCTGATGCTGGGCTACAGAGGACAGGGCTGGCCAAGGACCAGGTGGAGAGGGAAGGGGAACAGGGATTTAGGAGCCTCTATCGATATTCACTGAGGTGCAGGGACTGGTCTGGGCGCTGGAGTTCCAGTAGTGGCCAGACCAGCAACTTCCATTAGCCCCGCCCTCTGTATACGCTGGAGGGGTGTCGAGTCCCTGCAGTTCTTGAGCAGGAATCTCAACATAACTAACGTAAATGGCGACCTTCTTGATCTGTTTTCAAACCTTTTAGCCATCACATGCTGTCCGGGTTTGTAATTACACCTCTCCGTATTGTAGGGGCCAAGGACAGGCTGTCCCAAATGTGCCACTTTGGCCTGCTGATTATTTTAAGGAAGTTGCTTAACTATGTAGGAAGGACACTCAAACCCTCCTCTGTCCCCTGAAAACAGGAATCAATCACCACGCGAAAGGTACCCTCTTTGTACCAGGAGACAAGGAGGCGTCCTTATCACCAAAAATAGGAAATGAAGAGCCAAGGAGGCTTTATAAACAACCCTTGCTACTTTTTACTAATTTACTACGCCGGCCAAGATTCTGTTTAGAATCCCCTCCTAACTGAAGCTTCCAAAGTTGAGTTTTCTCTATACTGTCAGTTCTTCTCAGATGTATCGTCTCTGTGTGCAAAGTATAAAAACCGCCTGCCTTGGTCATTTCCTTAGGTCTCAGTTGCACTGTTGGGGCTGTGTGTCATAAAATGGTAGGTCTTTTTCCTCCTGTCAATCTGTCTTGTGTGAATTTAATTCTTAGTCCAGTTGGAAGACCTGCAGGTAGAGAAGAATTTCTCCTTCTCTTCACTACCGTTCCTCCATTCCCATACCGCGCACCTGCTCTGTGTCCACTCTGTTTTAGGAGCTGAGAAACAATGTGTTGAAAAGGTCTGAGAGCAGGTCTCCCAACATTCCAGGACAACCTGCTGTCTGTCCTATTTCCAAATCCACTTCCTTTTGGGGACCCACTCTCCCCTTAACCTTGAGTAAGAGTGCTTGTGTTAAAAGTTTACCAGCACCTACGTTGACTGTCCAATCAGATGGTCAGGTGTGACATTTTTCAGGCAAGTACATGGCCTGTTCTGCATGCAATTCCCCAGAGCTGTGGCATCTGAAAAACTAAATGCAGCCGCGACTAAGTGTACCATACAGGTTGTTGCCTGATGCCCACTGGCTCCAAGGTGGGCTTTCATTTCTAGTCCTCCCTGTCCTCAAACAAGGATACTTTTTCTTCTTCTTCTTTTTTTTTTTTTAGGGAAAATGCTGTCACAGGAACCTGGGTCTTTCTCCAGAGTCTCCAGGCAGGCACTAGCAAGCCAGAGTGGGGCAGAGAACTGGAGGGCTTTCTGAGGGCTTCAGGGGCCTTGCTGGCCTATAAATGTCTGTAACGTGCTAGAATTAAATAAAGTGAGAACATAGGTGTGGTAGGGAGGTAGTAAGAAGGACATAGGATAGTAAGGGAAATGGTGCCTGGGTCAAGGGAAGAGGCTGGACATCACCTGTTTGACCTCAGGGGGAAAAATTACATGATTGGGGCTTCTTAGATTCTAGTCTTCATGCAAACTTCCTGAGGATATTCTTAAATTGCAGATTCCAATTCTGTACGTCTGGTATGTGGCCTGATTAACTAATAGAGATTCTCTATTTTTTTTTAATGTTTCTCTATTTTTTTTTAATGTTTCTCTATTTTTGAGAGAAATAGTGCAAGTGGGGGAGGGCAGAAGCAGGCTCCAGGCTCTGAGTGGTCAGCACAGAACCCCACGCAGGGCTTAAACTCACCAACCACAAGATCATGACCTGAGCCGAGGTCAGAAGCTTAACCAACTGAGCCCCCCAGGTGCCCCAAGATTCTGTATTTCTAATCATCTGCCAGGATGCCTGTGGTCTTGCTATGCATCAACACACCACCCTTTAAATACTAGAGCAGTGCCTAGAACTTTCTGCAGTGATGGAAATGGTCTAAATGCTGCTGTCCAGTAAAGTAGCCGTGAGGTAGGT
>NC_043704.1:150486895-150488962 GCF_006229205.1 Suricata suricatta
GCCCTAGGTGATCGTGTGATGAAATGAGACTCTGGGTGAATTGTTTCTCTCCTCCCTGTTCTCTTGTTCGGGTAGATTCCAGGTGAGGAGGTCCTGGGTTCAAGGGCAAGTGCTGTGCGTATGTTCAAGGCTTTAATTGATTGTTTTGCAGAAGAGGCAAGTCCGTGCAGCACCCACCCCCCAGGAGAATAGCAGAGAGCAAGGACCCAGGGCACTCGTGGGCCTCGGGTCTGGACGGCAGTGCTGGCAGTTGCGCTGATGAGCGATCTGAGTTCAGACAGGAGTTGAGGCTTCCCTGACCTGTGCAGGGGCGAGTCGCCTGCAGGGCCAGGCCTCCCAGAGGAAGGCTGACTGTCCTTCCCCGCCCCCCCAGCCTGTGGACCCCTCCTCCATCACCTTGGTGACCCTTGGCTCCTCATCAAAGGAGATGCTGTTTGAAGCAGGTCCCTGACCCTGGGTCCTCGAGCCTTCCAGTTTCTTCCAGAACGTCACCCCTGAGGACCCAGGCAGCATGAGTCTGGCTCTCTTCGGGCCCTCCACCTCCCTGGATGACCAGCAACACTGGGTCCTCGTGACCTGCCAGGCCGTGGGGAGCAGGTGAGAGCATGGCCCCCCCTAGACCCACTTCGTGCAGAGCGAGGGGTGCAAAGTCTCATTCCCTGAGCACCTCGCTGTGCTTAGCTCACCATTTCACAGACAGGCAAACTGAGGCTCGGTGAGGTGGGATGACTGAGCGGATGCAGGCAGGTCGACCCCGGGGGAGCAGCTGGCACCCTCCTGACACCTGGCGGCTTGACGGGGGCGCGCCAGTCTCAGCTCCCTCTCCCCTGCTGGGGGGCCTTGTCTCTCTCTGGGACGCATCATTTCCCACCACCAGATCAGAGGATGGCACGAGACCGGGGGTCGCGACCAGAGGCCCCCGGATCCAAGTGAGCGTGGCCTTGGCATGGATCCAGCAGATGGTTTTTGGTGTTTCAGGATAAGCCAGGAATTCCAATACTTTGTTTTTTTGTGAAATCTTGTGACTTTTGTTTTTCACAACGCTAAATGAAAACCCAAAAATATGAGAGATTGGGTGGACAGAACACACCAGGACTGTGACCTGGGCTGGAAGGGGCAGGACAGAATGACAGCTACCCACCAGGGCCCTGTGCCTGGCACCCGGGAGGCTCAGAGCCGCCGCACAAAGTGAGGTGGGAGGCCAGCCCGAGCCAAGAACAATAGGAGAGGGGCCCCCGGGGGCTCAGCCGGGGGCGCGTCAAGTCTTGACTTCAGCTCAGGTCATGACCCCAGGGTCGTGGTATGGAGCCTTGTGTCGGGCTCTGCACACAGCATGGAGCCTGCCTGAGATTCTCTTTCTTTCTCCCTCTGCCCCTTCCCCTACTCCCGTGCTCTCCCTTTCTCCAAAATAAAAAAAATTTTAATGTCCTTTTTTTAAAATTTATTTTTGAGAGAGAAAGAGAGTGTGAGCAGGGAAGGGGCAGAGAGACAGGGAGCCACGGAATCTGAAGCAGGCGCCAGGCTCTGAGCCGTCAGCACAGAGCCTGACGTGGGGCTCGAACCACGAACAACAAGATCATGACCTGAATTGAGGTCGTACGCTCAACCGACTGAGCCACACGGGCACCCCTAAAATAAAATGTTAAAAGAAAATTTAAAAAAAAGCAAGAAGGATAGGAGAGAACTCACATCTTTGGGGAAGGGGAGAATCCCCTCGTACACGTAATAGTGTCAGCTGGTGTGAAAACACACGCACAACCACCCAGGGTGCCCTCATGAAGCTGGCACACCGGGCCTCCCTTGTTGTGAGCAGAAAGGACACAGTGAGAGGCCCTAATTCTCACTGGTTACTTTTTTTTTTTTGGTTAATAAGGAAAAGAACTACCATAGCATGCTACGAGCAAACTCGGTCCAGTAGGAAGCTAGAGGACGCTCTTCTCCTGGCTAGGCTTGCTCCTCCTTGTCCCGCCCGAGGCCTCTGAACAGAGCCTGTTGGTGGGTGAGACGGTATTGAGAAGGGGACGGGCTCTCTAACCTCTGGAGCAACCCTCAGTCTTGTAGTGCGGC
>NC_043704.1:150489062-150490643 GCF_006229205.1 Suricata suricatta
ATTTTCTGAGGAACCTCCGTACTGTTTTCTATAATGGCTGTACCTGTGAACATTTCCACCAAACCTGCACGAAGATTCCGTTTTCCCCACATCCTTGCCACTACTTGTTATTTCTTGCCTCTTGGAGATTATCGCTTCACACCTGTCAGAATGATTATTATCATTGTGGTTTTGATTTGCAGTTCCCTGGTGGTTCGTGACATTGAACATCACTTCATGTGCTCGTTGGCCGCCATCTTTATGTCTTCTTTAGAAAAATGTCTCTGCCTATATTGTAATTGGATTGTTTGTGGATTTGTTTGTTACTGAAGTATATGAGTTCTTTGTATATTTTGGAGCTAACTGCCAAGGTTTACTTCTAGGAGGTTTATGGCTTCAGGTCTTACATTCAAGTCTTTGCTCCGTTTTGAGTTAATTTTTGTGTATAGTATAATATAGTGGTCCAGTTTCATACTTTTGCATGTAGCTGTCTAGTTTTTCCATCAACATTTGTGGAAGAGACTGCCTTTTGTTTTCCCTGTTGTATATTTTGCTTTCTTTGTCACAAATTAATCGATCATATGTGCATGGGTTTACTTTTGGGCTATCTGTTCTGTAGTTTGAAATCAGGGAGTGTGAGGCCCCCAGTTTTGTTCTTTCTCAGGATTGTTCTGGCTGTTTGAGGTCTTTTGTGGCTCCATACAAACTACAGAATTATTTGTTGTAGTTCTGTGAAGAAGGTGTCATTGGAATTTTGATAGGGATTGCCTTGATTTTGTAGATTGCATTGGGTAGTGTGGACTTTTTAAAAATATTGTTTATTCAACTATTTTGAGAGAGAGAGTGAAGGGGAGGGGCAGAGAGAGAGAAATAGAATCCCAAGTAGGCTCCTTGCTGCCAGCACAGAGCCTGATGCAGGGCTTGAACTCACAAAGTGTGAGATCATGACCGGAGCCAAAAATCAAGAATCAGAGGCTTAACCAACTGAACCACCCAGGCACCCTGATAGTATGGACATTTTAATAATACTAATTCCATTCATATCCTTCCATAATTTGTATCTTCCTCAGTTAATTTTATCGATGTCTATAGTTTTCTTGGCATAGGTCTTTTATCTCATTGGCCAAATTTATTTTATTCTTTATGACACAATTGTAAATGTGACTGTTTTCCTGATTTCTCTTTCTGATAACTTGTTATTAGAGTATAGAAATGCAACAGAGTTTTGCATACTAATTTTTTGTCGGCAGGTTTACTGATGCATTTATTCTCACAGTTTTGGGGGGTTTTTATTTTGTTTTGTTTCTGTTTTTGTAGCCTCCTTAGGATTTTCTATATGGTCATGATATCTGCCAATAGTGACAGTTTTACTTCTTCTTTTCCAGTTGGTATGCCTTTATTTATTTATTTATTTATTTATTTATTTATTTATTTATGTGTTTATTTCATGACTAATTGCTGTGGCTAGGACTCCCAGGACTGTGTTGAACAAAAGTGGGAATTGTGGGCATTCTTGTGTTTGTTCCTGATCTTAGGGGAAAGGTTTTCAGCTTTTTACTGAGTATGATGTCAGCTGTGGTTTGTCATATTTGGCCTTTCTCA
>NC_043704.1:150490743-150492645 GCF_006229205.1 Suricata suricatta
GTCTGGTTTGGGTAGCAGAGTAATGCCAGCCTCAGAGAATGAGGAAAGCTTTTCCTGTTCTTCAGTGTTTGGGAGAGTTTGGGAGGGATGGGTGTTCAGTCTTATTTGAACGTTTGGTAGAGTTCGCCAGTAAAGCCATTTGATCTTGAACTTTTGCTTGTGGGAGTTATTTGATTACCGATTCAGTCTCCTTATTAGCAACTGGTCTGTTCAGATTTTCTGTTTTTTCACCATTCAGTCTGGAAGATTTTACGTTTCTAGGGATTTATCCGTTTCTTCTAGTTTGTCTAATATGTTGGGCGGGCTATCATTGTTCCTGGTAGTCTGTGATGATCCTTTGTATTTCTGTGGTATCAGTTGTAACTTCTATTCCATTCCTGATCTTATCTATTTGTATACTTTGTTTTTTTTTTTCTTGGTGGCCTAGCTAAAGATATGTTAATATTGTTTATCTTCCTAAGGAAACTGCTCTTAGTTTCATTGATCTTTTCTATTTTTAGTCTCTATTTCATTTATTCCACTCTGATCTTTATTGTTTCCTTTCTTCTGCCAACTTTGAGCTTTATTTATTCTTCTTTTCCTAGTTCCTTTAGGGTTTAAAGTTAAACTGGTCAGTTGAATTTCTCTTGTTTCTTGCGGCAGGCCTATATTGCTATGAACTTCCCTCTTAGAACTGTTTTTGCTGGAACCATTGATTTTGGTATGTTGTATTTCGGTTTTCCTGAGGGCTTTTTTCTTAAGAGCCTAATTCCATAAATTTTTTTCAGTCTTGGATCCAATCCATTAATCATTTCCTGTTAATTGGCATTTGGCATGTAATTCGGTAGTCAGCAGAGGATGCTCTTTTGGAGTTTCTTTTATTCATCGGTGGCTGGGCTCTGAATGGAAAGAGGTTGTGTTGCAGACATTCCACTGTGGAGATCAAATGGAGCTTTTCAGAATTCCCAGAAGTCCTCTCTAGTTTGTGTTTTGTATTTCATGAGAGGTAGGGTTGGGGGCACGCTGCTGCAAACACAGCTGCTCCTGGCGATCGTGGCGTAGTTTCCAGTTCTTGTAGGACGAGACGGTTCTGCTCACAGCCTGTGCACCTGCCACCAGACCCCCAGGTGTGTGGCGCCCTCCCCCCCCCCCCATGGTGACCACAGGTGGGTGGCGCTGATGGCAGGGTGGGCACCACTGTGCCTCCGGCCCCGGGAAGCACTTAGCCCTGAATGCTGATCTTCTCTGGTCTTGTCCTTTTCTCCTTTCCCAGCTAAGACGCCCTGGAATCCTCACTTGAAGCACATTGTAATGGAGAGCCAACCTCTTTGTATTTATTACTTTCAAAGGAAAAGATAAGAATTGCAGTTGCATGGAGACTGAAATAGCTTATTCTGGGTTTAGGAGATCAAACTGTTAACTAGGACTGGCCATCACTGTTCCGTAAGTTGTAGAAATAATTAAACACTTATGTAAGATACCTATATTCTCTTTTGCTTGGGAATTCAACTGAAATCCTGTATATTTTACCTCGAGAGATAATTGCTTTGTTTTCTTTCATTTGTTTTCGACCCAATAAATTACCATTATGCTGACAAATACTCAAGAGGAGGAAGAAAAAAAAGGTGATAGCTATGTGTCTTTATATCTATCTATCCGTCATGCATATTAGTCTGTTATCTAACTATCAATGTATCTATCATAATCAAAGCATATTTTTAGCTTATTTTTATTTGAAATTCTGGGGCCTAAATCTGCAGATTTAGATTGGGAGATTTGCAGTTAAGCGCCTAAACCTTGGCGGTATTTTTACATAATGCTTCTATGACTGGACCAACCTGATTTCCAAGTTTCCAATTAGGGTGAACAATGATCCATTTGATCCGATCCTCAGAAGTGGAACTGGGCAAAAAGAGTGGATTC
>NC_043704.1:150492745-150494720 GCF_006229205.1 Suricata suricatta
CCACATATGCTGTCCACCTGAAATTCTTAAAACTCAAATGTCTGTCGTGGAGCTGCAAGTGGCTTGTTTTGTTGAGTTTTGTTTTTCTGTTGCTTGCCTGCCTGGATTCCTATTCCATTACCTTTTCTGGGATGGTCCTGTTTTCTCCGGCAAAATATGCTTTTCGTCTGGGTTCTGTTTACATGGGGGTGTTCACTTTATGGTAATTATGAGGATTTGGGCTGTATATCTCCACTTAAAAGAAAACAAGCCTTATTTGAGGCTCACTTTCATCAATCATTACCACACCTGTGTGATCTAATCATCAGATCTCTACCTTTTAAGTGCTTAAATATGCTTATGCATACCTGTACTGTCACAGAAAGTTGTTGTAATTTTGTCCTCTTTCTTGTGTATTTTCTGTTTACTTGGGTTTATTTACTTTTTTGTGAAACCTGAATTTCTTCAGCTGCCACCTTCTGTTTAACTCGCCTCTATGACGGTATAGTAGGCAATGGTGTGTTGACAAACCGGATTTTTTTTGTTAATGTTTTATTTATTTTTGGGAGAGAGAGAGAGACAGCATGAGCAGGGGAGGGTCAGAGAGAGAGGGAGACACAGAATCTGAAGACAGACTCCAGGCTCTGAGCTAGCTATCAGCACAGAGTCCGATGCAGGGCTCGAACCCAGAACCGTGAGATCATGACCTGAGCCGAAGTCGGACACTTACCCAACTAAGCCACCCAGGCGCCCCGTAAACCGGATCTTTAAAAAAAAAAGCCCTGATCTCAAATGATTGTGAATTTCTGTGGCATAAATAGTCCCCAATTTCAAAATTCCAAGGTTTCATATCTGGCGCAAAAATTCCTGACTATGTAACAATAGACTCTCATGAGCGGGTAAGAGCTGGCTCCAACTATGTACAGAAGCAGTAAGATCACTGCTGGCTTTGCAGTGACTGAGAGCAGCATCCCTACTACCTGCTCCTTCGCTCCTCCCACCACAAGCCTCTTCCAGCTGTGGGCACGGACAGTCAACGCCGTTCCGTGCAGTCAATGATGGGCAAAAATTGTTCCCGCTGTGCATCCCCGCAGAGCTGAGGCTAAATAAGCCAATTCGTTGAATCACTTAGGACCAAGTATTTATTGCATCCCAAACATATTTCCCACATGTCAGAAAAAGTCATAAAGCCAAGATACCAGTTCTGTTTGTTTTTTACCGCAAGTGCTGACTACATGGAATGGATATTCAATAAACTGTATTAAACTGAGGGATGCATTTGCAAAATGGCCAGGGGGTGAATAAAGGGGCGACAGTAATGTCAGAGGGAATGACGGGTATGAACACTTCCGGCTACTGTGTAAGCCTGCCCCTGCTGCAAATGGTCAGCGGCACAACTAATGACTCCACAGAAGGGTTTTGCTCTTGGAAGCTCAAACACAGAAAGGCAACTGACATTTTCAATGTCAGCATTTTGAAGGGCATTTTCCTATTTATAAGGATGCTTACTATTTCAGCCTGAGCTGATAAAAAAAAAAAAAAAAACAACCAGAAGGAAAATAAAGGTTAAAAAGTCTGAAATAAGGTAGGGAAAAATGTTTTACGAAACACTGATTCAATAAAAATCCAGGGTTCTTCCATTATAATCAACTGACATGGAAGGTGGAGGAAAGAAACACCTTTAAACTTCTTTCCCCCAAATCACATGACTTCAGATTTCCTGGGGCCAGGAGAACCCATGACTGGAAACTGAATGCTTGCCCCGGTGGTATTTTCCTTTCCCTCTTTTCCTTGCCCCCACCTCCACAGGCATTCGAATTTGAAATTGGACAATCATGCTCAGTGACTTCTTTCTTGGAGTCTTCCTAAGCCTTTCTAAGGAGTTATAAGAATATTAGAAGGACATAAGAGTGGGCGGTGGTAGTAGTCTGGGGGTTATTTCCAGGCTCATAACTATCTGACGTTTGGTCAAATGTCGATGGGGAGATCTGGCCCT
>NC_043704.1:150495220-150497350 GCF_006229205.1 Suricata suricatta
GCTTTTATAAGCTTTGAGATGAACTGGATTTGTGATTTTCCTGAACTGCATGATTAATTTTGCAAGTTGGTTAGCTTCATCTAACTTGTTTTCAGTTGAATATGACACACTGTAATTGCTAATGTTTCTTATTAGGAATTGGCTTAGAAATATATACAATGTAAGATTTAATTCACAAAAACAATATTGTGCAGGCAATCACCATCTCTGAATATAGGAAAGTGCCTCTAAAACCTACAAAACTGATACTTGCTCCTATTCGCACTCACCTGACGCAACAGCTTCATGTCCCTCAAGACAAACGCAATGTAGAAGAGCGAGGCAAAGCAGTTCAGAAAGTTGAACTGTCAAAAAAAGATACAAACATTTCACACTGCTTTGTGGCACTTTACTACAGTTGTAGATCCAGCATTGAAAATGCAGTGAGGGACTTCCGGTCATCTGGAGATGGCACAGACCGGTTTCTGCCGCTCCTCCTCCCCAAGCTCAACCATAAACTCTGGAAAAGGAGAACTCTCACAGCCACCAGGAGCTTGGAAAGCGAACTGGTTTGGGACCCCGGGCCTGAGGGGACAGCGGAGCACCAACTCATTTCTACTACATTCTGACAGGAGAGGGAGAGCAAGGCCCAGCCTTTCCCAGCCCCGACCAGCAAGCCAGGGAGCCTGGGAGGGCTCAGTCCCTGCCGACCTCACCTCACTCCCACCCTGCTCCCCTGAGGAGCCCCGCAAGCCTGGCAAGGGGGTCTCTGGGGACTCCCCACTAACCCCAAGCTCCCAGAGGAAGTGCGTCCCTCCCTGCAAGGCCTGGCGCCCAGGGGCTGCACAGACACACGGGACAGCGGACAGCACCCGCATTCTGAGCACCAGGCCTCTCGCAGCGCTAGAACGGGGCCTTCAAAGACGTTTTAGGTATGTACGGCTACCTGCCCCTTTTCTAATGTCCAAATGGCTAAAACTGTTCAATTTTTAGGACCTATCTATAAAAAATGTTCTATTTCCTTACCACACTCGCCTCTATAAACAGACCTACTTCCAGTAACCTGAACACCCTCTGACCAGTGGTTTCGGATCTTAAGGCCTGAACGACCAGGTAACAAGCTTCTCAGAGTATTTCTCAGCGGAAACAAAGACTCTTCTCTCGGGAACCCTTCCCTGGGAGGAAGGGACATGGACTCTGCTCCAGCTGAGAGTTCAGAGGCCTCTTCCTGAACCTTTCTTGATCCTCAGGTACGTTACCAAGGGCTGAGGGAAGCGCCTGATACAGGAAGAGGTTCCAAGCTGCTATTTCTATTTTGGAACAACGCTGGGAAAAGGCGTCATGTGTGAGCTTTTACACAAACAGCACGCAGGTCACACGATGCCTTCTCTACAGGTCTTCCCTCCCACCCACCAAAACATGCTGGGAACCCATTAGACCTTAGAAATTTCTTTCCTAAATAAAAAAAAGTGTTATGGTTCATCACTAAACAGACTGTGGGCAACTGAAAGAATTGTTAAATAGTGAAACAAAGAAGTCACCAAAGGGAAAAGAGACAGAAACATGTCTGTAAGGTGCTTAATCGTTTTTTTTAATAACTAGAAATTGGCTACGCTACTAATTTCTATACTTGAAGTCTTACACCATGTGTACATTTATAGTAAGACTGTTGAACATACAAGTAAACACACTTACTCCGTCCTTGCCTACCTATACAAAACATATTAAATATCTCCTATCTTAAATGAGAAGCCAGTTTTCATATTTATATTTCTAAGTATTAACCAGTATACATATGTTTCATAATTCAAATGGATTTGTATATAAATATAAAAAGCTCTACTCACCACTAAAACTTTCAGAATTAGATGATTCTGGTAGGCAGATTCCAATCTGTGATTCTCTAAAATATGAAACAGGAGAGGACATTTCTCTTAGCTGAGAGAGCGGTGTGGGGGGCTGTCGGGGGGTAAACAGGCAGGTTTGCTGAGGCGGAGACATTGGGCAATGGAGCCTCAGGGAGTAAACGTGCCACACTGTCAATCATGGCTACCACTTACCCACAAGAACATCACACGGGAAGAAACTAAGATTAGGACACATTTTCCACAGTACTACCAGAGCACTGTGTTCTGAAATTACTATTTTTTA
>NC_043704.1:150497450-150516370 GCF_006229205.1 Suricata suricatta
GGGCAATGGAGCCTCAGGGAGTAAACGTGCCACACTGTCAATCATGGCTACCACTTACCCACAAGAACATCACACGGGAAGAAACTAAGATTAGGACACATTTTCCACAGTACTACCAGAGCACTGTGTTCTGAAATTACTATTTTTTACTGTATTTGAAATGTTTATTTATTTGTTTTTGAGAGAGGGGGTAGGGGTAGAGAGAGAAAGAATCCCAAGCAGGCTCTATGCCATCAGCACAGCCTGATGCAGGGCTCAGACTCCCAAACAGTGAGATTATGACCTGAACCAAAACCAAAAGTCGGATGCTTAACCAACTGAGCCACCCAGGCACCCCTGAAATTAATTTTAAAGTATTACTGCAACAAAGAAACATGGGAAGTATGGGCAAATGATCTCATAGATCGCCACCCAGAAAAGGACCCTGAGTAAGTGGTCACATTAGACTGACAGCTACCTCTAAAGAGGGCAATAAAGTGTCTGCACAGGCACCTCACAAGGATTAACTTAAGGGGCAACACAAACTTCCATCCTGAACTGGGGAAAGGAGCCACAGCACTGGCCTGGGACAGCAGGGAAAAAACAAAGAACATTCTGAAGAGAAGTGTCATCCTGCAGCGAGGCAGCGTTGGGCTCGCCTGTACCGGAACCCCAGCCCAGGTATTCAGCCACTGTCTGTCCTTGGGCAAGTCACAACCCCTCCTGATACTCAGCCTCCTGGCCTACGAAACAGGCCGATTCCCCCCTTCTCCCAGGACCACTGTCAGGATAATAAATAAAACAAAACCTTAATCCAGTAATAGCACATGGAAAGACTCAATAAACAGTAGTTGTTACATGACTGATAAAAGTAATTTAAAACACCTTCGTGGTCCCTGAAATTAAAGCACAGACTCCTTCATAGGAAATCACTTTGCATATTTCCTTGTTTGAATGAGTGAGGAGCGAATGGCCTATCAAGAGCATTTTTAAACTATGACCAGTTCCTTTTACCACAGACACATACTACCCGCTACACAAAGCCAACGGCAATCCTCGGTGCTCTAAACAACTAAACAATCGGTTTCCAGATACCAGACATTGTTCATTTGGCTAAAGTATCTGAAGATAACCCACTCTACTTTACCTTCAACAGAAAATACAAAATTATGGCATCGGGATCACAGGTTCTGGACACAGAGGCTGGGGGAGCCTGGCTCTACAATTTGTCTGCATCCTGCTAACTCTCTGTGTCTTCCTCCCTCAAGACAGTGAAATAACCTCCATTTCACAATGTCCTGAGGAGGTGACGATGAGCCGCCGTGGACAGAGCTGGCAGGGCACCCGGGGCACTATCACTTTGTGAGGGCCGCCATAATCAGGAGCCGAGAGCATGAGAGCCCACGACACCCGTGAACCGCCCCCAGGCCTCACAGCGCACCCAGAGCAACACCTCTCCGCTTTGCCAACTAGCAGTGAGAGGAATCCTATGACGCAAGCGACAGTTCTGACAGGCAAATAAACCATAAATACCAGCATCAACTCTTACCCCATGAGGTCAGAAACTCAGCAGCATATCGGTAGAGGCGGTTCATGATCTCAATCACGATGGCATAGATGATGCTGGGCACATACAACACGACACTGGTCCACTCGGATCCGCTATCCTCGTGCAGACTCAAGGCCCAGGCCTCCATGTCAAAGTAAATCATCATGACGTACAGAGAGAAATAGAGACAGAGGCACACGAACGGCAGAGAGACCAGGTAAATGCGCAACTGCCTCTTGTAGCTGGAGTAGACAGGCTCCTTCCTGCCAGTGACTGGGTTGATACCCAGGACCCCGTGGAATCCTGGCCGGGGCTCCTCAAACTGTCTCTTCATGACGAGCGTCCCCCACCTGTAGGTCATAGTAGCACACCCACGCTTCCACACTTCCAGGATCACGGTGGACCAGATGAGGTTGAAGGAGGCGAAGACCACATACTTGTCATAGTCTTCCCATACAAATAAGTAGTAAGGTAACCCAATGACTGCCATGGGGATTAAGGCAACAGTGAAATATTCCAAAAATCCAAAGTAGAGAGCAATTGTTTCCCCAAAGTAGCCACGAATATCATCTACAATAAAAAGGAAAAAAAGACCTTAAGCACAGACTACCAAAGACGTTCACCATTTGTTGTTCTAGTTAAGTGGGGATCACTTAATACCCTCATCCCCCCACCAGCGTGCGATGGTCAACCCGCCTTGCATGAGACACAAAGACCCCCCTCATCTGGACAGCAAGCCTGTGGCTCTCCCCAGTGCAGAGCCCCGGCCACGGCTGCTGGGGCCGCTTTGATGGGCATCCTGGGTCTGCCTTCCCTTTGCCGCCTTATCTGATGGATGCCTTCTTCCCAAAGGAGACCCCACCTCCGGGCCAGTCCCAATCTCCGAAGTCCTAATTTAAATCCAGCCATAGCCATTGAGCCATTTTAATTTGAGGTTTTAAATGTATTCTTCCCCCCTTTCTCCCACTTTACTGTCACAGCTATAAATGTTCTTTTCAATGGAGACTCCCCATCCACAGTCTCTGCTCCCACTATCCAAAAATAACACATCTTCATCGATATATCACGGCAGATTTTTTCAACGCACAGCAGAAAAGTTACTCAAAGCACAAAACAACAGTCTAGAACTTCTAGAACTGCCATGGGACACGTGTACCTGCAAACAAGCCCCGGGCAAGAGAAGGGACAAACATCACTGTTAATATTCCGTGAACTCGACACAAGCTGATGCCAAGGGGGTCGCGAACACTATCACCCTTCGCCAGGCGCATCTACTCGAGTAAGTGCCAGGGCTGCAGAGGCGTCCTGCACTGGCACTAGGGCGGGATGCGGCGGCTGAGGGGGTGCAGTGATGGGGCTGTCATGTCTTGGTTAATTACATGCGGTTACAACTTTTTTCTTTTAAGATGATGTGTCAGATCGGTCGATGGAGGTGGGTCAGAATAAACTGGGATAAGCCATTTCCCCCTAACCTCATTCTTCTAACTAATGCAGGAGCATGTTACAACAGTCGATATGATAGGGCCACCTCTAATCTGAATCACGCTAAAGGATAGCCAAACAATGAAAAACCAAAAAAGGTGCTCCTGCCCCCAGGCTCCAAATCACATGACTCCCCTCTCTAGATCTTAAGGGGAAGGTCAAGATCTGCCCGTGCCCCAGCAGCTTCCCCAGTCCAAAACCTCACACCGTCTACCACAGCCATGCTCAGCCTTCACCATAGACTCACTATTCCCCTCCCTTTCTAATTAAGCTACTGGATGCTGTCACTCACAAGCCCTAGAGGCAATCCTTAAACTTACTGTACCCAGTGCCACACAAAGTGAAAAAAAATCATTAAGTGTAACACAAAGTACAAAATGCTAGTGTATTACCTACAACTATCAAAAACAAACTTTCCCTTTCAAGGATACAAGAAAAAATTCAAAATGCACTTTCACAAATTTTAAAAACAAATTTTTGGTCATTGTTACAATATTATAGTAGCTGTTAGGATTGGAAATTAGAAATAAAATTATTTTAGAGGGAATCCTTTAAACAGGATCAAAGAAAAAATTTCCTTTAAGAAAACATGATAGCAATGCTTGTGGTAAAATCTTTTAACTTAATATAATCCTTATGCTTAAAAAACATAACTAAACCCAGAAATCTGAACATCCACAATGATGTCAGTTTACACACAGTAATGACCAACATATACCAAGTAAATTAATGGTTACTCTTAGAACTGTACTCAGAGAAAATGGATAGATTCAGTAATGCACACCAAGATACCTACAAACTTTACCTCAAAATATGTTTAGGCGTGCTAGCCTGCCCCTAAGAATGATCACAGACAGCTCTAATTATCAGCTCTAAAAAACAAATTTTTGTATACAAAATTTTCATAGTCAAATGAAATTCTTATAAAATCTGTTCTACTTCCAACTCTGATGTGTACTGATGAAGGCCGCTCCAAATTGCCTGTGTTGTTGGTGAAAATTAGGGAAAGCTTGTAATTCAGTCCATCCGAAATGGAGTTAGAAATGGATTACTAACCACGTCCTGTAAACCCTCCTTTCCAACCCCGATTTTTGCCCACACGCAGCTGGTGAGCCTCGCCCAGCAACGTTAAACATCTACCCAAGAGAGAAAACACCACGGTTGAAATCATGACCTCCCACGCTTGGCTACGAGAGCAAGCACCGACACCTACCGAGGGGCTGGTACTTGAAGGTGAACCGAGTGTACCAGGTGTCCTCCAGCTTCTTCAAGGCTTCATGGTCATGCAGTGGGAACACCTGAGTCACGATGCCGGAAGTGAGTAATCTTCTCACTGCAAAGGGAAAATGTGCCAAGCTACATAACACAGATCTGAGGTTGCTCAGGACACAATGGACTTTTGTTTCTTTGTTTGTTTTTGAGATGGAGCATGAGCAGGGGAGGGGCAGAGAGAGAGGGAGACACAGAATCCAAAGCAGGTTCCAGGCTCTAAGCTAGCAGCACAGAACCTGATGGGGGCTTTGAACCTACAAACCACAAGATCATGACCTGAGCCAAAGTCAGACGCTTCCAGACTGAGCCACCCAGGCGTCCCACAACATGCTTTTTCCAATGCTGTGAGGACAGCCCAGGAAGGAAGGAGTGCTACACAAAGGTCCGTGTCATTCACACTGCCTACTACTCGGAAGGCATATATTCTTTTGTTCTTCACAATGTAAATATCTTGACTATTTTAACTATGACAGCAATACAAGGTCATGTCAAATTTAAATCCATACAGAAATGCACGTTAGAACTGGAGAGACCCCAGTTATTCTCTTCCTCCCACAAAAATAACCAGGGTAAATAGCAATTTCATGCAGTATCAGACTTGAAAACACACCCACCAACGTATATCACAGAAACAAAAGTTGGATCATTCTACACACAGTGCTCTGTAATCTTTTCTCATGTAGTAGTGTGTAATAAATGGTTTTCAATGCCAATACCTACAAATATGAAATGTCCTTTTTAATGGTATCATAATATTCTCTTGTGTAAGTGCTGTAATTCAATACTCCATTGAAAAATACTTGTTTCTTTCCCTTTTTGCTTTGCTATTATAACGGTTAATATTGTTATACACATATCTTTTCCCACCTGCCCACTCTTTTCTCATGTGCATTTAGAAGTAGAATTGCTGGGTCCAAGAGCACATGTATTTTAAATTTATCATCTACTATAAAACTGCCCCTAGAAAGACTTTACCAATCTGTCCCTCCCACCAAAGTGAAGGTCAGACCATGTTCAGTGCCTTTCATTCTTGTTCATATTGAGTATTTGCAGGATCATTATGATCCTTTCTAATCTGGTAACAAAGGTTTATGTTTACAAACAGCAAATGTCAAAGTCAAATAAAACCGTACTTTCCTCACTCAGCTGACTGGTATGATCTGACCGAAGACAACACCCCCGGTCATAAGAAATGAAAGGGCGCGCCCTCTCCTCCACACACTTAGAGTGACTCACGGGGTGGCTGGTCTTCAAGCCTTACCAGGAAGTGTGCTCAGCACACCTGGGGACTCCGGTATGTGGGGAGATGGAGCGCTTTCCACACAAGTCCCTGGAAGAATCTCTGGTTCTAAGTCGGGGTTTGCAGAAAGAAAAGATGCTCTGCCGTCTGCATCCAGTGACAAGCTCTGAGCTCTTGGAGGCTCATCGGCTCAGCTCTCCCAAGGGCCGCCTCCCTGGTCTCCTATCCACCTTGTCACCAAGGCAAGTGACGAGCCTATTAGGCAACAGGCCCCTCACGGAAGACGGCAAAAGAATGTCCCCAGCAGCGGAAAAAACAAATGTTGCTGTTTGTCATGTCGAAATACTACATGTAACCGAGAGTGTTCTCAAGACCGGTGCCCTACCATGAAATCTTCAGAGTAACTTGAAAGTAAAGCTAATTTCTTAGAAAAGAACAAAGAGCACTAAACAGGAGAGATGTGATACCAAACTAGGAAAAAGTCTGGGTCATGAAAGGAAAATTCTTAATATATGATTCTTACAATTATATCTCACATGTTATTTTTAAAAAAAGTCTTAAAAAGCTAGCATTGTGATGAAATCCTTAATGACTAAATAAGGCATACACTCAAAATATGCACAGACACATTAATTAGGGGGGAAAGCTACATGTTTATGTTATATTAGCCACTGGTGCTACAAATCCGTTTTTCAATATTTTTATTCTGAAGTGTTTCAGAGGATTTTTCTTCAGCTCACATGAAGTCAGTCACCCACAGTGGTTCTGACCCGTATCTTATTTGAGCATGCACAACTGTACCTTATTCTTTCTTCCATTGTGATCCTTTCAAGTTATTCAACTGTAAACTGACAACATCTAAATTATTTTACTATGTCTAAGTTCTTTTTACACAACTGAGTACATTCTGCTAGAGACGACTTTCTAGGCAGGCATAAAAACCAGCTACTTCTAAAAATAGGACCGTGAACTGAAGGACCCAGAGAGAATATCAAGCCTCATGTCCTAAATTACCAGGCTCCTCTTTGCCATCAATGCCAAGAGCATGGTTCCAATTTCGGCTTCTAAAAATAGAGGTCTTTCTTTTAATCCTTTAACTTTCTCTTGTCAGCTAAGAATGTAATTAAAATGACCCTTAGCTTCAGAGGAAAATATGATGCTCTGCAGGCCTATTTAAGGAAAGAAACCACTGCTTCCCAGGAGGACCAAGATGGCAGATTGAAGGACCCTGAGCTCCCCTCTTCCCAGACTCTCCAAGGCTACAACTACATATAGAACACCTCTCTCTGAGAATGGCCTGAACACCAGCAGAACAGATCCTGTCTAGCTATAAAGAAAAATCCACATCCAGAAGTGTGGGATCGGCAGGGAAGTGGTCTGATCAGGACCCACGCCCCCAGCATGGCACCCCATAAGTGGGAGAGACATCACAGGCAGGGAGGTCCTCCCTGGGGAGCGAGGGGCTAAGCCCCACATGGGGCAAACTGGCACTGGGGACCAGCACTAGGAAGGTGGGCCCCCAAAAGGTCTGGCTTTGAAAATCAGTAGGGCTTAATCCCAGGAGAGCCAGAGGATTCTAGGAAGGCGAGACTCTACTCTTAACAGACACAGGCACACACTCGCTCCAAGACCCAGTGCAGAAGCAGCTGTCTGAAAAGCACCTGGGCCATACATGAGGAGATGTAATACCTAACCGTAGGGCATGTGCCAGAGGTGCCGGGGACGGCGGAACCTTCTCCATGAATGAAGCAGTGGCAGGCGCCTAGTACTGGGGAGAAACCCTACTTTCTTTTTTAAGTTTATTATGTATTTTTGAGAGAGAGAGAGAGAGAAAGCATGAGCAGAGGAAGGGCAGAGAGAAAGAGGGGCAGAAAATCCAAAGCAGATCTGCACTGTCAATGAGAGCCTAATGCGGGGCTGGACCCCACAAATGGATCATGATGCAAACCGAAATCAAGAGTCAGATGCTTAACCCACGAAGCCACCCAGGCACTCTGAAAACCAGTTCTGGTTCTCCACTGACCATGCTGGTACTGCCTGCCCCACTCGCACGTTCCCCTGCAGACCTGCCCCACTCACCCCTCCTCACCTTGGCAGGCTCCCCCTAAAGTGGCTCCCACCTAACCACACTCACGGGTCGCCTCCGCCTTAACTGTCACTCCCCTAAAGGGGCCCTCACCCACCATGGGCCCACAGCAGTTGCAGCTCAGCCAGAACAGGAAGGAACCCACAAAGGACACCACTGGAGCTCCAGATTCTGCTAACCAGTGGGAGAAGGCACTTGTGGGCCCCACAGTACACCTTCTGCAGAAGGCCTCTCCCGCGAGACCAGGAGGTGTGGCTGCCCTGCCTACTACACACAGACCGAAACAGAGGCAAGGTGAGGAGACAGAGGACTTCTATGTTCCACATGAAAGAACATGACAAAACCCCAGAAAACTCATGACAAAGAGATAAACAGTCTACCTGATAAAGAGTACAAAGTAATGGTCATGAAGATGCTCACTAAACTCAGGTGAAGAATCGATGAACACAGCAAGAACCTCAAGAGAACACACACACACACACACACACAGAACCAGAGCCAAAGAATATAACTGAGTTGAAAAATACACTAGAGGGAATCGATAGCAGATTAGAGCATGCAGAAAAATGGATCAGCGATCTGGAAAACAGGGTAATGGAAATGAGCCTAGCTGAATGGCAAAAAGAAAAACGAATTTCAAAAGCTGAGGATAGTTTAAGAGACTTTCAGGACCTTAAGATTAAAGGTACTAACATTTGCATGACAGACATTCTAGGAAGAAGAAAGAAAAAGGGGCAGAAAACTTCTTTGAAGAAATTACAGCTGAAAACCTCCTAACCTGGGCAAGAAAACAGACATCCAAGCCCCAAACAAGATGAACCCAAAGAGGTCCATACCATGACACAAAATAAATTAAATGTCAGAAATGACAGAGAAAATACGAAAAGCAGCAGGAGAGAAGCAACTAGTTACATACAGGGGAACACCCATAATACTATCAGCTGATTTTTCAGCAAACTTTGCAGATCAGAAGGGAATGACATGACATAATCAAAGTGCTGAGAGGAAAAACCCACAGAGAGAAACACTGTACCCAGCAAGGCTATCATTCAGGATTTAACTAGAGATAAAGAGTTCCCAGACAAAAGAGTTCACCACTGAACCAGCTTTACATGAAATGTGAAAGGGACTTCTTTCAGTAGAAAAGAAAAGGCCCCAACGAGAAGTAAGAAAATTTTGAAAGAAGAAAGAAAAAACTCTAACTGTAACAGCAAGCATATAGTAGAGGTGGTAGATTAACTGCTTACAAGAATAGTATGAAGGTTAAAAGACAAAAGTCGTAAAATAAACGATGTCTATGACAGTTAAGAGATACACAAGATCAAAAGATGCAAAGTATGATGTCAAAAACATAAAACAGGGAGAGGAGAGAGTAAAATGTAGTGCTTTTAGGGGCGCCTGGGTCGCTCAGTTGGTTAAGCCTCCGGCTTCGGCTCAGGTCAGAATTCACGTTCCTGGGTTCGAGCCCGCGTTGGGCTCTGTGCTGACAGCTAGCTCAGAGCCTGGAGCCTGCTTTCGGTTCTGTGTCTCCTTCTCTCTCTGCCCCTCCCCCTCTCATGCTCTGTCTCTCTCTGTATCAAAAATAAATAAAACATTAAAAAAAATTTTTTTTAATGTAGTGCTTTTAGAAAGTGTTCAAACTTCAGCAACCATCAACTTAGACTGCTATATACAGAGAGCATTCTGTGTGAACCTCATGGTAATCACCAACCAAAAACCTGTAACAGAAACACAAAAAATAAAAAGGAATTCAAACATAACACTAAAGAAAGTCATCAAATTACAAGAGAAAGGAGGAAAAGAAGAAACATGGAACAAGTACAAAAACACCCAAAAACAATTCACAAGATGACAGTAAGTACATACTCATCAATCAGTAATTTAAATATAAAAGGGTTAAGTGTTCTAAGTGTATCCAAAAGATACAGGCTGACTGAATGGATAAATAAACAAGATCCATCCATATGCTGTCTAAAGGAGACTCACTTCAGACCTAAAGACACATACAGACTAAAAGTAAAGCGATGAGAAAAGATATTCCATGAAAAGAAAAAAGAAAAGGAAGCCAGGGTAGCACTATTTCTATTAGACAAAACAGACCGTAATCTATAATAGATGAAGAATTACATAATTAAAAAATCAATCCAACAAGAGGATATAACAATTGTAAATAGCAGCACACCCTACATGGGGGCTCTTACATATATAAAGCAAATATTAACAGACTAAAAGGGAAACTGACAATAATACAATAATAGTAGGGGGCTTTAATGCCCCACTTACATCAACAAATGGATCACACAGGCAGAAAGTCAATAAAAAAACAGAACAAAAACAACAAAAAAGATGGTTTTTGACACATTAAATCAGATGGACTCAACAGATACATACAAAAAATTCCATCCCAAACCAGCAGAACACACATTCTTTTCAAGTTCACATGGAACTTTCAACAAAATAGATCACAGGGTAGGGCACAAAACAAGTTTCAATCAATTCAAGGTAGAAATCATATAAAACATCTTTTCTGACCACAAAGGTATAAAAGTATAAATCAACTATAATAAACAACCAATGAAATCAAAGAGGAAATAAAAAAATATCCTGAGACAAATGAAAATGGAAGCACTACATTCCAAAGTCAATGAGACTCAGCAAAAGCAGCTCTAAGAGTGAGTTTATAGCAGTAGAGGCCTACCTCAAGAAACCAAAAAAGCCCTCAAATAACCTGACCTTACACCTAAATAAAATGGAGAAAGAAGAACAAAGCCCCAAGTTAATAGAAGGAAGAAAATAATAAAGATCAAAGTGGAAATAAATGAAATGAAGACTTATAAAATTATAGTAAAGATCAATTAAATCAGTAGCTGGTTCCTTAGAAAGACAAACAAAATTGATACACCAGCTTCATCAAAAAAAAAAAAAAGAAGGAAAAGAAGAAAGGAAGAGAGGGTGGAAAGAAGAAATAGTGACCATAAAAATTACAAAGATTTTAAGAAACTACTACCAACAGTTATATGCTAGAAGAAGAAATTGATAAATTCCTGGAAACATCCAATCTACAGAGAAGAGTGAACTAGGAAGAGATAATCTGAACTGACTGATTACTGGTAATGAAACAGAATCAGTAATCCAAAAACTTCCAAAAACAAGTCTCGGACCAGACAGTTTCACTGGTAAATTCTACCAAACATGTAAGGAAAAGTTAGTATCAGGGCATCTGGGTGGCTCAGTCATTTAAGCATCTGACTTTGGCTCACATCATGATCTCGCAGTTAGTGAGTTCAAACCCTGCATCTGGCTCTGTTGCTGATAGCTCAGAGCCTGGATCCTGCTTTGGATTCTGCCTCCCTCACTCTCTCCCCCTCCCCACTCATTCTCTCTCTCTCTCTCTCTGAAAAATAAACATTAAAAAAAAATTTTAAGTTAGTATCAATCCTTCTAAAACTATTCCAAAACTGTGAAGAAAAAGAAACATTTCCAAATGAATTCTATGAGACCAGCATTACCCTGATACCAAAACCAGACAAAGATACTACAAAAAAAAGAAAATCACAAGCCAGTATCACAGGCCAGTATGCAAAAATCCTTAACAAAATGAAAACCAAATTCAACAATACATTAAAAGGATCACACATCCTAATCAAATGGAATTTATTTAAGGGATGCAAAGATGGTTCGATATCCTCAAATCAATGTGATACACCACATTCACAAAATGAAGGATAAAAATCATATGATTATCTCAATAAAGGCAGAAAAAGATTTGACAAAATTTTACATCCATTTATGGTAAAAAAATCTCAACAAAATGTGTATAGTGAGAATATACCTCATGGTAATAAAAGCCACATATGACCAAAAAATACAGATAACATCACACTCAAGATTAGGAATAAGACAAAGAGGTCCATCCTTCACCACTTTTATTCAACACAGTACTGGAACCACTTTTATTCAGCATAGTACTGGAAATTTTAGCGGCAACAATCAGAGAGCAAAAAGGAATAAAAGGCATTCAAATTGATAAGGAAGAAGTAAAACTGTTACCACTATTTACAGATAACATCTTCGGTATCGTAAAACCTAAAGAATCCACAAAAATTAGATGGAATGAATTCAGTAAAGTTGGATAATATATAATACACAGAAATCTGTTTCTATATAGTAATAGCAAAATATTATAGAGAGAAATCAAGAAAGCAATTCCATTTAAAATTTCATCAAAAAGAATAAATAAAAAGGATTAATTTAAACTAATGGGGTAAAAGACCTGTACTCTTGAAAATGTAAGTCACTGATGGAAGAAACTGAAGATAAAACAAATAAATGAAAAGACATACCATATTCATGGACTAGAAGAATTAATATTGTTAAATGGTCATATTAACCAAAGCAGTCTACAAATTCAATGCAATCCCTATCAAAATACCAATGGCATTTTTCACAGAACTACAATAAAGAATTCTAAAATTTGTATGGAACCACAGACCCTGTATAACCAAAGCCATCTTGAGAAAGAAGAATAAAACTGACGGTATCATGTTCCCAACTTTCAAACTACACTACAAAGATGCAGTAATCAAAACAGTATGATAATGGCACACACAAAAAAGGCATGTAGATCTATGGAAGAGAACAGAGAGCCAGAAATGAACCCACAAATCACCTGCACACACCAAATCTACTGACCATTAAATGCGGCAAAACTGCAGCTCTAGGTGAAATAGGATCTAGCTTCTCTTAAGAGGTAGACCACAAAATACCTAATTAAAACTCACTACACAGTGGACAAGTCCAAATACTCCCCACTGCAAAGGACTGACCTGAGGGGAAGAACAGCCAAACAGCAGGAGTAGAGTGCACATAGCGCACACCACAGACACTTCCTGAAGTGCCAAACCCTGGACAGTGTATGACCGCTTCATAATATAGCCAGTACTCTCAGGAGCGGGAAACCTAACAGGCTTTCCTGACACAGAAAACAGAGACCTGGACAAGATACCCAGACAGAGAAATTCGTCCCAAAAGAATGAATCAGAAGAGGTCACAGCCAGGGGTCTAATCAAAACAGAAGTAATACACCTGCACCGGAATTTAAAACAACAACCGTAAGGATACTAGCTGGGCTTGAGAAAAGCATAGAAGACACCAGGGAGTCCTTTCCCACAGAGGTCAAAGACCTAAAAACTAGTTGGGCTGAAATAAAAATGCTATAACCAAGATGCAAAACTGCCTAAATGTAAGGACAACAAAGATGGAAGAATCAAAGCAAAGAATCAGTGATAAAATTCAGTGATAACAATCAGAAGATAAAATTATGGAAAATAATGAAGCTGAAAAGAAGAGGGGAAGAAAATACTGGATCACAAATATAGACTTAGGGAACTCAGCAACTCCTTAAAGCTTAAGAACAGTCATTTCATAGGAATCTCAGAAGAAAAAGAGAGGAGAAAAGGGGCAAAAGGTTTATTTGAGAAATTACAGCTGAAAACTTCCCTAATTTAGGGAAGGAAACAGACATCCAAATCCAGGAAGCACAGCAAACTCCCATCAAAATCATAAAAGTAGGCCAACAGGAAGACATAGTGCAATAAATTTACAAAATACAGAGATAAGGAAAGAACCATGAAAGCAGAAAGGGAAAAGAAATCCCTAACCTACAAAGGAAGACTATTCATCATAGCAATAGATCTCTCCATTGAAGGGAGTGCGGCTGACATATTCATGTGCTGCGTGAGAAAAATATACAGCCAAGAATACTTTCCAGCAAGACTGTCACTCAGTAGAGAAAAGGAGATAAAAAGTTTCCCAGACAAACAAAAACTAAAGGAGATCTTGACCACTAACCCAGCTCCGCAAGAAATATTAAAGGGGATTTTTGAGGGGGAAAGAGACCAAAAGCAACAAAGACTAGAAAGGAAAGAGAAAAACTCCAGGAACACCAACTTTACAGGTAATACAATGGCAGTGAACTTACATGTGTGTGTATATAGATGTGTGTGTGAGTGTTTGTGAGTGTGTGTATATAGAAATAAAATCACCCTGAATGTAAATGGACTACATGCTCTAATCAAAAGACAAAAAGTATTAGATTGGATAAAAAAACAAGACTCCTCAATATGCTGCCTACAAGAGACTCATTTTTGATCTAACGATACCTGCAGACTCAAAGTGAGGGATGGAGAACCATTGATCATCCTAACAGATGTCAAGAGAAAGATGGAGTGGCCACACTTCTATCAGACAAACTAGATTTTAAACCAAAGAACATAACTAAAGTGATGAAGAAGGGCACTATATCATAATAAAGGGGTCTATCCAGCAAGAATATCTAACAAATATATAAATAATCAATTAATAACAAACATAAAGAAACTCATTGATAACAATACAAAAATCTCACTGAACATCCCATATACAGCACTGGAAAGCTCATCTAAGGAGAAAATCAACAAGGAAACAATGGCTTTGAGTGACACACTGACTTAATGGATATATTCAAAACATTTCATCCTAAAGCTGTGAACTACATGTTCTTTTCAAGCGCACATGGGACACTCACCAGAATAGGGCAGATCCTGGGTCACATATCAACCCTCAACAAGTATAAAAAAGACTGAGATCATAATATCATGCAAAGCTTCAGACCCTAACGTTATGAAACTTGAATTCAATGGTAAGAATAAATTTGGAGAGAGCACAAATACATGGAGGTTAAGGAGCATCCTATTAAAGAATGAATGAGCTAACCAGAAAATTAAAGAAGAAATTAAAAAATCCATAGAAGCAAATGCAAATGAAAACATGACAGTCTAAAACTTTTGGGATGCAGCAAAGGCTGTCCTAAAAAATATATATATATTGCAATACAGGCCTACCTCAAGAAGTAAGAAATATCTCAAATAAAACACCTAAAGTCCACATAAAGGTAGTAGAAAAGGAATAACAATTAAAGGCTAAAGCCAGCAGAAGGGAAATTAAGATTAATGTAGAAAGAAACAATATGGAAACAAACAAAAAAAAACCTCAGGAGAACAGATCAACAAAACTAAGAGCTAGTTCTTGGAAAGAATCCATAAAACGGATAAACCATTAGTCAGACTTTGATATCAAAGATAAAAGAGAAAGGGACTAAATAAATAAAACCACAAATGAAAGAGGAGAGATCACAGCCAGCACCAAAGAAATACAAACAATCATAAGAGAATATTATAAAAAATTATATGCCAACAAACTGGGCAATCTGGAAGAAACTGACAAATTCCTAGAAACACACAAACTACCAAAATAGAAAGAAACAGAAAATCTGAACAGACCCATAAGAAGCAAAGAAACTGAATCAGTTATGAAAAAAATCGCCCTACAAATGAAAACCCAGGCCCAGATGGCTTCCCAGAGAAATTCTACCAGACATTTAAAGAAGAGTTAATATCTATTCTTATCAAACTATTCCAAAAAATAGAAATGGATGGAAAACTTCCAAATTCATTCTACAAGGCCAGCACCACCTTCATTCCAAAACCAAAGACCCCACTGAAAAGAATTACAGGCCAATATCCTGGATGAATCTGGATGCAAAAATTCTCAATAAAATACTAGCAAATCAAATCCAACAGTACATTAGAAGAATCATACACCATGATCAAGTTGGATTTACTCTTAGGGTGCATTTATGACTCCCTATTCACAAATCAATGTGATTGATACACCACATTGATAAAGGAAAGGATAAGACCTATAGGATCCTCTCAAGAGATGCAGAAAAAGCATTCGGCAAAGTACACCATCCATTCTTGGAAAAAGCTCTCAACAAACTATGGATAGAAAGAATATACCTCAAAATTATAAAGGCCATTAAGGAAGACCCACAGCTAATATCCTCATGGGTGAAACATTCAGAGCTTTTCCTCTGAGGTCAGGAACAAGACATGGGTGTACACTCTCACCACTGTTCTTAAACTTACCACTACAAGTCCTAGCCTCAGCAATCAGACAATAACAAGAAATAAAAAACATTAAAACAGACAAGGAAGAAGTCAAACATCCACTATTCACAAATGACATGATACTCTACGTAGAAAACATGAAAGGGGCACCTGGGTGGCTTAACCAGTTAGGCAGCCAACTCTTGCCGTGGGCTCAGGTCATGATCTCAGGGTTCAGGAGTTCAAGCCCTACATTGGGCTCTGTGCCAATAGCATGGAGTCTGTTGGAGATTCTATCCTGCCCCTCACCCCACTCTCATATGCTTTCTCTCTCTAAATAAATAAACGTTAAAAAAAGAAAACATGAAAGACTCCACCACCAAAAAATTACTAGAACTGATACATGAATTCAGCAAAGTTGCAGCATACAAAATCAATGTACAGAAATTTGTTGCATTTCTATACATCAACAATGAAGCAGCAGAAAGAGGAATCAAGGATTCAATCCAATTTACATCTGCACCAAAACCCGTAAGATGCCTAGGAATAAACCTAACCAAAAGGTAAAAGATCTGTATGCTGAAAACTACAGAACACTTATGAAAGAAACTGAAGAAGACACAAAGAAATGAAAAAAAAAAAAACACCATGCTCAAGAATTGGAAGAACAAATGTAGTTAAAATGTCTTTACTACTGAAACCCATCTACACATGTATGCAAACCCTCTCAAAATAACACCAGCATTTTTTTACAGAACTAGAACAATCCTAAAATGTGTATGGAACCACAAAATATCTCAAACAGACAAAGAAATCCTGAAAAGGAAAAGGAAAATGGGAGGTATCACGATCCCAGACTTGAAGCTGCATTATGTATTACACAGCTGCACTCATCAAGACAGGATGGACCAAACACAGACACTCAGATCAACGGAACAGGATAGAGAATCCAGAAACAGACCCACAGCTATACGGTCAACTAATCTTTGACAAAGCAGGAAAGAATATCCAGGGGAAAAAAGACAGACTCTTCAGCGAACTGTGTTGGAAAAACTGGACAGCAACATGCAAGAGGATGAAGCTGGACCCCTTGGTTACAGCATCCACAAAAATAAATTCTAAATGGATGAAAGCCCTAAATGTGTGACAGGAAAACATCAAAATCCTAGAGGAGAATATAGGCAACAACTTCTTGGACACTGGCTGTAGCAACTTCTTAACAGACACGTCACCAGAGGCAAGGGAAACAAAAGCAAAAATGAACCACTGGTACCTCATCAAGATAAAAGGCTTCTGCACAGCAAAGGAAACAATCAACAAAACTAAAAGATAATCTGTGGAATGGGAGGAAAGATTTCCAAATGACATACTGGATAAAGGGTTAGTAACCAAAAATCTATAAGAATGTATCAAATTCAACACCCCCAAAAAGGCAAAACTGAAAAATTCAGTTAAGAAGTGGGCAGAAGACATGAATAGACATCTTCCAAAGAAGACATCCACATGGCTAACAGGCACGTAAAAAGATGCTCAGAGTACTTAGGTGGCTTAGTTGGGTAAGCATCCAACTCTTGGTTGCAGCTCAGATCATGATCTCAACGTTAGTAACATAGAGCCCTGCTGACAGGGCAGGACCTGCATGGAATTCTCTCTCTCCCTCTCCCTCCCTCTCAAAATAAAATAAATATTAAAAAACAAAAAGATGCTCACCATCACTCATCATCAGGGAACTAGAAATCAAAGCAATAATGTGATACCACCTCACTCCTGTCAGAATAGCTAAAATTATTAACTCAGGAAACAACAGATGTTGGCAAGGGAGGCAGAGAAAGAACCCTTTTCTACTGTTGGTCAGAATGCACACTCGTGCCGCCACTACAGAAAACTGTCTGGAGGTTCCTCAAAAAGTTAAAAATAGAACTACCCTAGGACCCATCAATTGCACTTCTAGGTATTTACCCAAAGAATACAAAAATAGTGATTTGAAGGGGCACATGTACCCCAATGTTTATAACAGCATTATCAACAATGCCCAATTACGGAAAGAGTCCAATCCATTGACTACTGAATGGATAAAAAAAAGATGTCATAGGTGTACGTATACACATACACACACACACACACACACACACACACACACACACACACAGGAATATTACAGCCATCAAAAAGAATGAAATCTTGCATTTGCAGTGACATGGATGGAGCTAGAAAGTATTTTGCTAATTTAAGTCAGTCAGAGAAAGACAAATACCATATGATTTCACTCTTACATGGAATTTAGGAAACAAATGAACATAGGGGAAGGGAAAGAAAGAGAGAGGGAGCCAAAGATTAACAGATTCTCAACAACAGAAAACAGAGGATTGCTGGAGGGGAGGAGGGTGGGAAATGCCCTAAATGGGTGATGAGTATTAAGGACTAGACTTGTTATGATGAGGTGTTAGATATAGGTGGTAAATCACTAAATTCTACTCCTAAAGCTGATAGTCCACTATATGTTAACTAACTAGAATTTAAATAAAAACTTTATTTCTTTTATTTTTATTTAATAATCTGTCAAATTGGTTTCCATATAACACCCAGTGCTTCTCCCCACAAGTGCCCCCCACCATGACCATCACCCCCTCCCTCCCTCTCCCTCCCCCTTCAGTCCATGGTTCGTGTTCAGTATTCAGTAGTCTCTCATGATTTTTGTCCCTCACTCTCCCCAGCTCTCTATCCCCCTTCCTCTCCCCATGGTCCTCTGTTAGGTTTCTCCTGTTAGACCTATGAGTGCAAACATATGGTATCTGTTCTTCTCTGCCTGACTTATTTGACAAAAGACTTAGGCAAAAAGTAAAATGCAGATTCAATCCAACAAAATAAGAAAAAAATTAAATTAAATTAAAAATGACTGAAATCCTGCCATTTGCAACAACATGGATGGACCAAGAGAGTACTGTGGTATGTGAAATAAGTTAAACAGAAAAAGACAAATACCATATGATTTCACTTATTTGTGGAATCTAAAAAGTAAAACAAATGAACAAACAAATCAGAAATGGATTTACAAATACAGAGAACAAACTGGTGGTTGCCAGAGGGGAAAGGAGTCAAGGGATGGGAGAAATAGGTGAAGGGAGTTAAGAGGTACAAACTTCCAGTTATAAAATTAGTACGGCACAGAGGTGTCAAGTCCGGTGCATGGAATATGGTCAATAATACTGTAATAACCTTATGGTGACAGATGGTAACTGGATGGATCCTGGTGATCATTTTATAAATACATGTCCAGTTGCAATACTGTACACATGAAATTAATGATGTTGTGTGCCAATCAGATTCCAATTGAAAAATAAAAATAAACGACTTAAACCAAGATTCCCTCAAATGCTGACTGAC
>NC_043704.1:150516470-150528577 GCF_006229205.1 Suricata suricatta
GGCGCCTGGGTGGCTCAGTGGGTTACGCCTCTGACTTCGGCACAGGTCATGATCTCACGTTCATGGGTTCGAGCCCCACGTCGAGCTCTGTGCAGACAGCTCAGAGCCTGAAGCCTGCTTCCGATTGTTTCTCCTTCTAGTATCTTGTTGAGAATTTTTGCATCTATGCTCACCAGGGAAATTGGTCTGTAGTTCTCCTTTTTTAGAGGGGTCTTTGTCTGGTTTTGGAATCAAGGTAATGCTGGCCTTGCAGAATGAGTTTGGAAGTGTTCCTACCATTTCTATTTTTGGAACAGATTCAAAAGAATAGGTGTTAACTGTTCTTTAAATGTTTGGTAGAATTCCCCTGGAAAGCCATCTGGTCCTGGACTCTTGTTGGGAGATTTTTGATTTACTAATTCAATTTCTTTACTGGCTATAGATATGTTGAAAGTTTCTATTTTCCTGTTTCAGTTTTGATAGTTTATATGTTTCTAGGAATTTGTCCATTTCTCCCAGATTGCCCAACTTACTGGCATATAATTGCTTATTATATTCTCTATTGTTTGTATTTCTGCAGAATTGGTTGTGATCTCTCCTCTTTCATTCATGGTTTTGGTTATGTTGGTCCTTTCCTTTTTCTTGTTGATCAATCTGGCTAGGGGGTTACCAATTTTGTTAATTCTTTCAAAGAACCAGCTCCTGGTTTCACTTATCTGTTGTATTGTTTTTTTGCTTTTGACAGCACTGATTTCTGCTCTAATATTTGTTATTTCCCTTCTTCTGCTGGTTTGGGGCTTTATTTGCTGTTCTTTTCCCAGCTCTTTGAGGCATAAGGTTAGGTTGTGTATTTGAGACATTTCTTCCCTTCTTTAGGAAGTCCTCGATGGCTCTATACTTCCAACTATGACAGCCTTTGCTATATCCCAGAGGTTTGGGGCTGTCGTGTTTTCATTTTCATTGGCTTCCAGGTGCTTTTTAACTTCCTCTTTAAGTTCTTGGTTAACCCATTCATTATTTAGTAGGATGTACTTTAATCTCCAAGTATTCATTGTCTTTCCAAACTTTTTCTTGTGGTTGATTTCAAATTTCATATTGTTGTGGTCTGGAAATATGTAAGGAATGATCTTGATCTTTTTGTACTTGTGGAGCGCTGATTTGTGTCTCACCCAGGAGGTGATCTATTTTGGAGGATGGTCCATGTGCACTCAAGAGAAATGTGTATTTTGCTGCTAAATGAAATGTTCTGAATATATCTGTTAAGTCCATCTGTTCAGCGTGTCATTCAAAGCCATCGTTTTCTTGCTGAGTCTCTGCTTCAGGGATCTGTGCACTGCTGTTAAGTGGGGTGTGACGTCCCCTACTATGATGGTTTTTTTATCCATGAGTTTCTTGATGTTTGTGATGAACTGATTGATATATTTGGGCTATTCCACATTGGGGGCATAATATTTACAAATGTTACACCTCCTTAGTTTACAAATAAAGGGTAATAGAACCCTTAATTATGAAATAATGCCCTTGTTCATCTCTTGTTACAGTGTTTATTTTAAAGCCTTTTTAAATGTTTGTTTATTTTTTAGAGAGGCAGAGCATGAGTCAGGAAGGAGCACAGAGAGGGGGAGATGGAATCTGAAGCAGGCTCCAGGCCCTGAGCTGTCAGCACAGCCTGATGGGGGGCCCGAAGGAGGGCTCAAACTCATGAACCATGAGATTATGACCAGAGCCAAAGTTGGACACTTCACCAGCTGAGACAGCCAGGCTCCCCACCTTGTTACAGCGTTTATTTTAAAATCTCGTTTGTCTGGGGTACCTTTAACTTGTTACTCACGTCTACTAAGCAACATAATTGCACTAAGCAACACAACTGCATTAGAACGTGTATTCACCGGGGGGTGATGCAGGGACTTACGTAACGACTTTCCGGGATACAACTTTGCCTGGGGGTAACCAGGGATCATCTTTTCATCTCTGGCTCTAAGATTTTCAAGTTCATGTTTGATAATGAATTGACATTCTGCCATTGTAAGGAAGTCATCATTGTCATCTAAATGAAGACAAAAAATTTCCAATTACTTACTCATAATGGCCAATATAAAATTAAGAATATTCAAATGACCTGGGATTAGAGAAATGATATAAATAATAAATAACATAAGGAGTAAGCAGAGTATAAAACTGCTAAATTAAATAGAACATAAAGCACCTTTTTATAAGAATAAAAATAGTGTTTTGCCTTCACATAATACACTCCTTCAATCATTGTACAATGGCTCCCCGTCATCCGCGGTTCTGCTTTCTGCAGTTACTCACCTGCATCAGTCATAGTCCAGAGGTGAAGAGCCTCCTTCCGACCTCCTGTCGGAAGGTCAGTGCAGTGGTAGCCTAATACCATGTTGCAATGCCTAGGTCATTCACCTCACATCCCCTCATTAGGCAGGCGTTTCATCATCTCACATTGTGACAAGAAGACTAGTGCATACAGTAACATAAGATACTTTGAGAGAGACCACATTTGCATAATTTTATTAGTCAATTATGATCACGGTTCTATTTTATTATTGCTGTAGTTGATCTCTTACTATGTCTAGCTTATAAATTGAGCTTTATCATAGGTATGTGCATATAGGAAAAAACAGAGCCTATACTGTCTGCTATCAGGTATTCACTGAGAGTCTTGAAATGTAACCCCCACAGCTAAGGGGCGGGGGGGGCTACAGTACTAGTTTTACATAACACGGTACAAATATCCAAATGGCAGACACTTGCTTGATCTCGTTTAATACCAACGAGCAGGATTCTACCACTGTCCTAACTAGGGGAACTAAAGTTTGCCTATATGACAAATTCTCCTCCTCCGACTCTCCAGCCCAGGCTGTTCGCCTCTGGAGTTGAACATTCCTCCCATAAATGAAGGAGAAGACAGTCTGATAAGAAAAGAGTGTTGTTTTTTGACAAGTGAATCCTTCTAAACAAGATGAATTTTTACCATTATCATTTATGCTGATAAAGCATAAAGATATAAAAGTTTGAAGAAGCCTAATCAAATCTTCCAAGTCCAAAAAGCCCTGGAGGGGACCACTTTATTCTGAAGCCAAATTCCCACTCTGACGTCACAGTCACCTGGCTTTCTCAGTTCTTTCCAGAAACCATTCTCTTCTGGAACCCACTAGGACGCCAGCACAGAACCAGGCACCCTACCAGGAGACGGCAATTCTGTAACGCTGAATGACTACTGCATTTCTCATTATAACATTTATCTGTATCGAGCTAGTGAATATACACCGTTCTAAGAATTAGAATATCCAAACGGAAGTAAGGTACATGTGTCACCCTAATTTGTGTTCATCTATTCCAGGAATCACAGAGTAAGCTCCAGGGGGAGTATTTTAGTGCAACACTGCTGCACCCAGTCATTTTTTATGGTCTCAGGCAGCTTTTGCTTTCCAAGGTTAGTGCTGAATAACTGCAAGAGAACACACAGTCCACACAGCCAAAAATATTAACTATTTGGCCCTTTACTGAAAACGCTTGTTGACCCCTGATCTACTGATCAAAAAGTTATTTTTGTGATAAAACGATTCTGACAGAAACAATCTTGGGACTCACCATCAAAATCTTTGAAGTTATGGCGGGTTCCGTACGTGAAGGCTCTCATAGTGTTGTCATTACACTCCTTCACCAGACCCACTGCCTCCGCCCCCAGTAACAACGTCATCTTGGAGGCACTGACAAGATACAAGTTCTGATTTTCTAGTGTTTCTTTCTCATATTTATTTAACAATGGTCTAAACAGCAGCTGGGCACCTTCAAAAACAAAAGATAAGCGCCATCTTAAAAAAATTTCAAGAACGAAAACATTCTAAGGAAGTACTGTTTCTAGTTTGGTATAAGGAAAATGTATTAACAATTCAAATCTATCTTCCAAATAGGTAAGATTTACACATAAGTCAACCTTCTTCAGAAAATGCCTTCTAGCTTCCCATGTTTCTGCTAAGTCTGATCCTTATATATATATGTTATTATTATATATGTGACCTATTTTCTTTTTTTATTGAAGTTTGTGGTATCTTCTCCATTTCCAGGTTCCAGAACTTTCCAATGATATGCCTTTTCATTTACAGTGCTGAGCACTAGGTGGGCCCTTTCCAACTGAAAAAGCAGGCCATCAACCTTGAGTTTTCCTTGGATGATTTCTTCTTCTCCTTTTCTTCTTCTAGAACTCCTTTTATTCAGATGTGTACCTCTTGGACTAGTCCTAACTTCCTTATTTTTTCTGTCAAATTTTCCAGTTCTGTACCTTTTTGCTCTATCATCTGGTAGGTTTTATCAAAATCACCTTCTTACTCTTTTACTGAGTTTTTAATCTTTTCTTTCATACTCGTACTTATTAGAAGCTTTTTTTCCTAAATGAAGATTTAACAGCATCCAACTCTTGATTTATAGGATGTCCTACCATCTCATGACTCAGAGTTGAGTTTTTAATTTTCTCTTGGTTTTCTTCTTCTGCAATTTGCTGTTTTTGTCTGTTTGTTTAGTTTAGCTTTCTCTTTCATGTTCGGGACTTTTTCTCAGATATTTGGTGATCTTTTATCGTATGTGCATGTTTAAGAAAGGGGTTCTACGAGGGTCTGGTGAACTTCTGAAGGCTTAGATGGAGCTCCTTAAAGACGGCCTTTCATGCACAGTCATCTGGCCAGGTCATTTTCCATGGGCAACTCTCTGATTTCTGCGCCTTGGGTTATTCTATCTTTGGTTCAGAGTCCTCAAGAAAGATTATTCAATCTGCTTCCTAGATGATTGAATCTAGCTAACATTCTGGATACTAAATGAAGTATGCGATTGGGAGTGTGGAGGACAGGGGTAACAATACTCAGTTATTATTTTTAGTACAGAATCTCTATTTTCAACTGTGCATAAAGCCCTCATGCCAAAATCCAAGCGTCTGACCCTCTGCCAAGAATAATTCACAATCTTCTGCTGTAATCGAACACAGAAAGGATCGGGGGATCTAACTATTTCATAGATGGATCTCAGTCAATTCTTTTTTCTCTTTCTTGGTCCCACTTACTGCCACCTCCAGGGTCTCTAGATCACTAATCCCAAAGTCTTCAGAGGTACTCTGCAGCACAAACCAAACTGCACCTCAACTCGTACCCCTGCCAGCTCCAGCTCTGGCTTCTTCAAATCCCAAACGTTATTTACTATTTGTCCACCTGTTTTCTAGCTTCCAAAATGGTGCTACTGTTATAATCTTCCCTTTCTTCGTCAAACTGGACTTTTATCTTTTTAAAAAAAATCCTTTTATTGTCATTTCAATAAGAGTTTAAAAAAGAGTAAAAGTAAACATGAGTGTTAAACCTACTACCTTTACCTGAAAGATCAGAATACTTTTTTTTTGGAATGTTCTTTCTGGATTTCCCAACAGGAGAAAGATGCCCACCGCTTCCCCATTTTTGTGTGTCTTCACTGAAGCTACACAGTGAACAGACGACCGGGGATACACGGAGTCCCTCACTCTTAGGCACCACGAATGCTCTTCCATCACAGGAATTTTAAAGAAGGGACTCCAGGGGAGCCTGGGTGGCTCAGTCAGTTAAGCGGCTGACTTTGGCTCAGGTCATGATTTCATGGTTCATGGGTTCAAGCTCCGTGTCAGGCTCTGTGCTGACAGCTCAAAGCCTAGACCCTGCTTCAGATTCTGTGTCTCCCTCTCTATCTACCCCTCCCCATCTCACACTCTGACACTCTCTCTCTCTCTCTCTCTCTCTCTCTGTCTCTCTGTCTCTTTCTCTCTCACAAAAATAAACAAACATTGGAAGGAAGGAAGGAAAGGACAGGACTCCAATCCAGTGAAACACCTCAGCTTTGGGGCGCCTGGGTGGCTCAGTCGGTTAAGTGGCTGACTTCGGCTCAGGTTACAATCTCACAGTTTGCAGGTTTGAGCCCCACATCAGGCTCTGTGCTGACAGCTCAGAGCCTGGAGCCTACTTCGAATTCTGAGTCTCCCTCTCTCTCTGACCCTCCCCCACTCCTGCTGTTTCTCTCTGTCTCAATAATAAATAAAACATTAAAAAAAGTTTTTTAAAGAAAAGAAACATCTCAGATTTTAGTAAGCAAGTACTCCTGTTTTCAAGTTTTCTTTTGGTTTGGGTGTTTCAAAAAATTAAAAATTCCACTCTGATTCTAAGTTTTGCATTTCAGTTTACAGTCAAAATCTTTAAAAGAAAAAAAAGTCTAAGTTGTATTCAGTGTTTAGAGACACGGTGAAGTTTTTGGTATTATTCTGTACAGTTTCGTGAAGCATTTGCCCTCCGCTCTCTCCCCCAGATCTAGAGCCCCTTTGCCCTTCGGGAGAGGGCTAAGCTTTGGCTTCTATAAAGCCATCCCTTCCCACGCTGAAAAGCATCCCCAAGGGTCGCGTCTTCCCTCCCTCTCCTCTTCCAGCTGGTTCACGGCATCCGCTCTGAAGCGTCCTGCGCTGCTTTGGAACCGCGCTCTCGTGAGGGGTTTGTTCTTGCTGTTGTTCTGTTACTTCAATTTCCAGCGATCCATGATCGATCTCCTTACACGGACGGGAAAGTCTTTTCAGGCAGCGACCATATTAATCTCTCTTAGCGTCACACCTGACACACAAAGCACTCAGTACAAACCTGTCCGCTCATCTGACAAACACTGACCTACTCCACACCAGGCAGTGTACTAGGCATGGCATTCACAGTAGTGAACAAAATCACACCTGTGCTACTTACGGTCTAATGCTGACTTACGATAAATAATAAAGAGAAAAGAAATGGACATTAACTTTAGGAATGAATCAATGAGGGGCGCCTGGGTGGTTCAGATGGCTGAATGTAGACTTTGGCTCAGGTCATGGTCTTACAGTTTGTGAGTTAGAGCCCCATGTTGAGCTCTGTGCTGACAGGCTGGAGCCTGGAGCCTGCTCCAGATTCTGTGCCTCCCTCTCTCTCTGCCCCTCCTCTGCTTGCCCTCTGTCTCTTTCTCCCTCAAAATAAATAATTATTAAAACAAATTTATTTTAAAGAAATATAACAATAAAAAACTGTAAAACATTTGAAAACACATTTTTAGTGTTTTAGTTTAGTGACTAAGTCTGAATAATATTTGTTTTACTTGCCTCCATCTTCCTTTTTAGAGGTAATTTTGTTTTTCAGCCATTCTTTGGTTTCTTCTTTGACATCCGGAGCAAGTTCTAGGACTACCAAAGGCGTGAAGGAACTCTCACAAGTATCCAAAGCTGATAAGGCCACTTTCATCTTTTATAAATGTGCTGAAATTAAAATAAAATAAAAAGCACATGGGTTATAATGGAAAAATGAAATATATGGAAATATATAAACATATATTTGTACTTTCTCTTAACTACACCTAATTCTGGCTTCCAAGAAAAAGGACAATTTCTCATGAACCAGATGGGTTACCTGAAAGGCTCAGTCCATGGTTCAAAGCACACGTGTGAGCCAGGCCCGTACAAAGTCAGGGGGAGCATCATCGTTTTCCGTAAGCAGCTCTGAGCACAGCAGGGAGGAAGGGAGGGCAGTCAGGTGAGGGAAGGACAAGAAGTATGAAACATGCGGTCACACAGGAAGAGTCAGGAAGTATTTATAAGGGATGTGACACCTGAACAGGGTTTAAAAGAATGAATAGGAGTTTGCCAGCAAGACTTGAAGAGCATTCTAAGTAGAAGAAACAGCATTCCTGTATAAAATAATGATGAAAAACAGCCGAGAGGATCAGAGAACTACAAGTGACTAGGTCTGGCTACCACACTGCTTACGTGTGTAGCGGTGGTGGGGTGCAAAGATGGGGATGAGCAGGTATCTGCCCAGGGACCACAATCACAAAGGAACTTGGTTTTGTCAAATAAACAATGGGAGGCATCAGCTGAATAAGAGTAGGAAAGTAACTCAGTCCAAGTTCATGTTTAGGTATGGAGTTGAAGTCCCCGGTATCAGCTTCCCTTCCTAGTTTCTCTTTCTCAAAAATATCATCTTTATCTCCATTTCCAAGCTTGAAAAATACTCTGGTCAACCTGCATACCCACCAATGGCATCAGTCACTAAGGCCTAACGGCCTCCCTCTAAAATGTTTCTCATGGGAATCTCTCTCACCCAGTGATTTGCAGCAGAGACAATTTCCAGACTTTCAACTTACTTATTCTAACTTTGTACTTGATGTGAGTTTTAATGACTCAAGAGTACAAAGTGCAAATCAATTCTTGGGAACAATCGCAAAAGGAGTGACCAACACCACAGAACAGGCTTCCATTCTTTGGGGTGAATTATGATCTTGCAACAAGCAAATCAAACAGACCTACGTTACCTGACTTAGACTGATAAGCTTCTGTCTTACTCTAACAGAGAGTAAGTTTGGGGGCCACGTAGGTATTATAAATCAATGCTGGATTCACATCATAGGACAAATGCTTCTGGAATACTATTGTAAAATACCAGCCAAATCCAAAGGGGGCATGCCAGGCTCTATGAAGGTAACCAGATCAAAACAGGACCCAGCACTCACCTCCTAACAGCTAATAATGTGGTCAGGAACTATACAGAATGAAAGAATGATAAAATTAGCAATTAGAGCTACAGGGACTCAGCACACTTAATGAGCAAAAGTTTTCAATCAAGAAAAAGGAAGAAGCAGCATGTTCTCTGGAGGGAAATAATGTGTGAAATCAATGATGCAAGAATGGACGGTATATAGAAAGAAGAGAAGGCCTGGCCAAACCAGAGCAGAGAGGCCACATTCTGTGAGCTGTGACCATTTGAGGAGAAGGAATGCTACAGTTCACATCTGCTCCAATGGCCAGAACGGAGTCACCGTTCATTTCTGAGCAGAGAATCAGCTACGTGTCGGAATGATACGAATCTTAATAGGTAAAGATTATGAGTGTTTTTCATCTATTCCTTCAGCTCTCCTGAACTTCTGAAATTTCTCAGGACAGAAAGTTGAGGAAAATGTTAAAATCCCAGTACACGACAGAGGCTTAACCACCACCATCTTTCACATGGAAACATCAAATACAACGAACATGTACGAGGGGCTTATTGGGAGCCATGCTGTGACAGAGCCTGAAGGAACAAAAGTACGCAAGGTTCCCATCTTGCTTTCGGGGAGCCCGCGGTCACAGCAGGTCAAGTGCGCATCACATCATTCTAACACACTGACAGGAGGCCTGCGCGCAGGAGCAGAACCGGGCGGGGCAGGGCCGCCTGAGGAGGTGGGATTCACCTCCTGGGAAGGGAGGCTGAGAACCGGGTAGCCTACCACTCGGGAAAGGTCCACGGATAACTGCGAGGTTGCTAACGTGGACTGTGGGAGGGAGGAAGTAAAGATCCATGCTGGAAAGGAACGGTCAGGTTAAGGGTGTAATCAAGAGTTCAGAAGGGCACATGTGGACGGGCATCGAAGTGTCTGGCATTTACGCATTGCCTCATGTCAGTAATAAAAGGCCCACCTGATTCATAATTACCAGGCCATAAAACAATCTTCCTGAGACACTAAATGCAGGTTTCAGTTCTAAACATGTATATGAACACCATCTAGAAATACATAAATAATATTTGCTCACTGACTTATTCTCATTTGAGATACTATATGCTGTTCAATACTCGAGACATTATCAAGATTTCTGATATATTACAGATAAAAGTGTCACCATCTCTGACATTCAAAGAGTTCCTACAAATCAACAAAAAACCAAAATCACAAGTCACAAAAGACATATAAGCAGCCAACAACTTTGAAAAGATGTTCAAACATACTAATAAAAGAAATAATAAATAATAAATATATAAAAATAATAATACAATGATAATAAAAGGAACCCTTTTCAGGTTTGCTGAAGTTGAAAGGTGGACAGAACCTAGTTCTGGAACAAATGTGGAAAATCGGGCACCTTCACACATAGCAGACAGCTGTTGTAATTTGATACCACCTTTCCAGAAAGCAGAGTGGCAGTATGAAAAATAATATTAAATACCCTTACCATTCAGCACAATGCCATTTCTAGGAATTTATGCCAAGGGGATAATAAAAGAGGATATATATATATACAGTGGACGTTCATTATAACTTTCTTTTTTTTTTTCTGGCGTTCATATTTATTTTGGGGCTTAGTTATGGCAAAGAAACAAAAACAAAACAACCTTCAACCTGAAGGCCCAACAAGAGGAGATCAGCTACATACATAAGTATTTATGTGTCACAAATACACAACAGAAACAATACTAGAATACAGACACAACTATACTAACGTGAACACTACATATTGTAAAAATGCAAAACAAGACCCCATTTACGGATATATACGATCCATACTGATATCAAAATGACAACAACACTAGCTACTTTGGAGCCTTTACATGCAAAGCACCAGGTTACTCAAAATTCTCACACCAACCCCGTGAAGAAGAAACTCTAAGGTTTTCATTTAGCCGATGAGAAAACTGAGGTCAAAGAGGTTAAGCAGTTTGTCCAATGTCACGCAGTGGTGAGCAGAAAAGCTGGGATTTAATAAACTCAGGCTTCCTGAGGCCAGAGCTCACACCCTTAATCACGTGTGGCTACACTCACATTTAAGTCTACACTGTGTGTGTTTTAATAAATATCCCATCAATGACTAGGCAGGTATATTCTCCAAACGGTCATGTCTAGGTAGTGGGAGTTAAGATGATTGTTATTTTCTTCTTTACATTTCTCTTTTTGATTTGAATTTTAATAACCAAGGGGTTTTTTTCCTTCTAATTAGAAAAAATGGCTTTTACAGTTGTAAAACAGTATATAAGTCCCACATTTTGAACAGCAAGTGTAAAATGTACCCATTAAATAAGGCTAAATGATAGTTTTTAAAACTATATAAAACATGATAATTTGCTTTTAGTCCCCAAATTAAAACCATACCAACTTCGTAAAAAAGAAGTTGTCTGACTTTAAAAATTGTTTTGAGTAAGGTTCACTAACAATGAAAAGCCTTCCCTCCAACAGTATATACAATGAAAGGGCTCCGTATGTAGGCACATCCCCTACTATCCAGGAGGAGGTGGCCAAAAAACACCAGAGGAGCTGGACAATGACAGCCTGTTAGAGCGAAAGGAGCCTTGGGGTGTCATTTAGTCCTGTGACCTCACTGGGTCTTGTTCGCAAGGTCCGAAATCACACGACCAGCATAGCAGATACAGCACTGAAATCCGGTGCTCGTTGAATGATACCACGCAGTATGAAAAAAGATCTTTTTTTTTTCCTTTTTGTGAACTTAAATCACATCAGTTTTACAGTCTTGTCATTAGAAGTAACACTGGCCTGGCCACACTGAGCAGCCGCATGCGTCAGCTCCCTACAAGTCTCACAGACTCCCACCAGTGCCCGAGGTGCTGGGACTCTGCTCTGAACCAGGCCAGGAGGGAAAAGACTGGCAGTGGAGGCTTGTTAGTGGAGCCTGGGAAGCCTTGATCCCTTTCGGGCTCCGGTACATAAAACGCTCTCGAGGTTTTGACACTGTTGGTGACAGTCCTTGAAGGTCCGCTCTGCTCTGTTCATGCTTGGTTGCAGCTCTTCTATACTTCGGGCCATTGGGCCACCATGGACTTACAGGCCTGGTGACCCAAGATGCCCCTCTCCCGCCATGCCACCCCTGCTGTGCTTTCTTCCTGTCCCTGTAACCCACCGAGGGGCACTTGTTTCTCAGGGACTTTCTGTCTCTCTACAGGAACATCTCTGGGATGCCCTCTCCTTGGGGGATTCCTGCCCCTGTGTTCTGCACGCAGCAGGGTGCAGCTAAGGAGGACTCCACTTTGTAATTCGCTGGCCAGGGGAATCCAGGCCAGTGCTAAACCCACTTCTCCCCCTGGCGGGCCCAATGGCATGAAGAGCAAGTCTAAGGCAGGAAAAACAAGAAGCCTGTGCGGAGTTCTGCAATCTGCTTTTACCAGGGTCTTATTAACAGGAGCGTGGTCTGCCACTGCCATGCACATGACTCTTACCTGGGACCAAAGTACCAGATGGGGATGCATGAGGGCTTTAAGTGTGGGTACAGAAGAGACTGGTGGTCCCAGTTGGGGCCAATCTAAAAAACAATGATTCAATGTATGTAGCCTTTTTGG
>NC_043704.1:150528677-150530213 GCF_006229205.1 Suricata suricatta
GCGGAGTTCTGCAATCTGCTTTTACCAGGGTCTTATTAACAGGAGCGTGGTCTGCCACTGCCATGCACATGACTCTTACCTGGGACCAAAGTACCAGATGGGGATGCATGAGGGCTTTAAGTGTGGGTACAGAAGAGACTGGTGGTCCCAGTTGGGGCCAATCTAAAAAACAATGATTCAATGTATGTAGCCTTTTTGGGCTGTGGAAGGTAGAATGATTCTGCAACCACAACCAATTTCCCCCTTTAATCCAAGCTGTCAGACACGTCAGTGGCCAAGAGTGACTAAAAGGCACAGCATTTAGGTTCCACAGACACTCTGGGGCACAGGACAGCCATCCTAAATTCTGTTCTTGCCACATGTTGCACTGCACACACGGCCGAAGCCAGGCCTCTAACTGGATTCATGCAGCTCTCATATTAGCTACTGCAATCATCTGCCTACAGGAAGAGGTAAATCCTGACCATAGTGGTTGAAACGCGCACGTGAATATAAACAACCATGGGCCAGGGGTGAATGCATCTTTAACAAGGATCAAGAAAAGAACAGGGGACTCTCTCTATTCTCTTCCTGAGCTTGGGGGAGGTGGGGGGCGGGGGAGCCAATGGAATTAGAAATCCAAAGGCTAATTAGAAGGAAATGCACAAGCTGTCTTCAAAAATCACCTAATTTCAGACTCAAGGAGAAACAGACATAAATTATTCAGTCATGAAGCAGCATAGGAACACATCATTGAGAGAGAAATGAAGGGCCACACTGATGGAGCAAGAAAATGAGAGGGATGTCCCGAGGAGAAAAGTTGCAATTTTAACCGCCAGGGCTAGAAGGAAGGACAGGGTCCTTCTGGAGGCCCTGAAGGGTAAGAAAACAGACAGCTTCTGCAACCTCCAACAGGCTGTTAAATATGAGGGCAATTGTGCGACACTCCTTCCTTGAGACCTAGGGCAGCTGCCTCTCTGTGTTATGTAAGATGTTGTGCAAATTTGAGAATGGAAAACCGGCACTGTGCACACCCACCCTCACTAGAGTTTCTCGGTCACACTGCTAAGGTAAGGAAGCCGGTGAGGCCCATTTCCTGAGAAACGTATCTGAGGACCTGATGGCATCAGGATTGCGCCAGAAGATGCAGGCGAGGCGAGACAGGACATTCTGGAAGGGAGCCTGGCCACAGCAGCCCGGCCTGGGCCTGATGAGATGCTGGACCACCAGAAGGCCACCTTGATAAAGGAGCACCCATCTGAGCCTTGACCGAGGAAGTGAAGCAGGAACACTTCCTCCTCTCGTTCAAACTAATCTCCTTATGCTACACGCTCTGCCAAGATTTTACTTATTTTGTCCAGAATAACATCTGAAACCCTGGGGCAACACTGAATCTCACTTGCAAGGACAGCACTTGACACAAAACTAAAACTCTAATATGTGATAAAAGGATGAATCCATATGATGATCACACAACCACATAAATAGCTATTTCGGGAGAATTTTTAACGATCCAGGAAAATGTCAGGTTGGGGTGAAAGCAAACAACAAAGTAAT
>NC_043704.1:150530313-150533498 GCF_006229205.1 Suricata suricatta
GCGCCTCACGGACGCCGGCTCCGTGCCGCCGGCAGCGAGTAGGGGTCTGCGCTCCCCTCCCCCACTTACCGGCCTCAGCGGCGCTCCACGTCGTCGGAGGCGGGCCCAACAGCCGGCGCAACCGGGAGGCACGGCGGCTGACGGTCGAGACGGGGGCCGGACCGAGCCCGGTAAGGAGGGCGCGCCGCGCGCTGGGTGTGGCGGGCCTGGCCACGCCCAGACGCCAGGGAACGCAGGCCCGGCCGGACCACGTCGGAAGAGGCGGGACCTAGCACTGCGTCTCAGTGAGTGAGGCGGCACCTAGTGGGGGGGGGTCCCTCCAAGCTGGGACTGGAAAAGCTCTGAGGAAAAGGTAGCAAGGGCCTCGCTGGCTGTTGGTCGGGAGTGGGAATGCGGAAGGGCACGGGAAAAGCGTGCCTTGGCGGCTGTCACTCCCAGAGAGGGGCGGGACCACAGTGGGAGAGGCGTGCCTTATGGGCTGTTCCACGCTGGGGGGCGGGACCTCGCTGGGCGGTCCCACCAGGAGGGGGCGGGACCACGGCAGCAGGGGCGTGCCCTATGGGCTGTCATTCCGAGAGCAGGCGGGACCACGGTGGGAGAGGCGTGTCTTATGGGCTGCTCTTCCGATGAGGGGTGGGGCCTCGCTAGGCTTAGAGAGGGTGGGGCCTAGTAGAGACGCTGAGAGAGAAAATACCGGTATCCCGGCTCTTACAAAAGACCTATATTACTGCAGTAATAGATTTCTAAATAAAAGCGGCAGTCCTCTTCAGATTTCCTTCCGTTAGCGAAAACAGGTGCTAATGTAGGTCTTTTGTAAACAGGAATTTTCGGAAAGCAAAATTGAGGGAGATTATTCTTCGCCTTTGAATTTACAGGCATGCTCTCCTTTCGGAGAGCCAGGGGAACCTGTATGCCTCTTCACATGTTCCTCTGGTCAGTCTCTTTTGGTCCAATTTTCATGTCACTTTCACATATTAGAACAAGTCCACCGCCACTGTTCCTCTCTCAGAACACTTCTTACTTTTCCCCTTTTCTCTGCCCTAGCCGCATCCGTGTCTGCTCTTCCTAGATCTCACCCACATCGCACCTCAGGGTTTTGGCCCCGTCAGTTCCCTCTGCCTTAATTAAGGATATTGTTTTCGTCCTCTCCTCTCTCCAGGGAATACAATGCTTCCTTCTCATTGAGGCCCTTTCTGAGCATCCTGTACAATACTTGCTCTCCTCCATGTCCCACCGTCTACCTTACCTGCTCTATTGCTTTTTTTCACAGCACTCATCACCTAACATTTTGTCTTATATGCTTACTGTCAGTCTCTCCCAAATGTAAATTTCGCAAGGACAGAGATTTTTATCATTTTTGTCCGCTGATATATCCCCAGTGTTTGGATCACCCTTAGATCCACAACAGGCAAGCAATAACTCTCAGTGGAACAAAAGAAAGCAATGAATGAACCCTTTATAAGGGTTCCCTCCATACAGCCAGGTCAGCCCAGAGGAATGCCTCCAAGTCCTGCCAAGCCTGAGAACTGAGGTGTGCTTTTCCACTCCTCTGCCCCTTCTCTGGGTCTTCCAGGTTCAAGACAGGAAGGAGGGAGACGAGGGGACAGGAACAGAAGCTTGTTTTTTGAGATGGGCTGTTTATTGCTTTTTCTAAAACCCCAAGGCTCTGTCAGGAGAGTTCTCAACCTTACTGACCAGTTCACACATGGCTGTCTTTTAGTAAGTCCTGCAGGAGTATGTTTAGAAGTTCTCTCTCCTGCAAGTTGGGGCAAATTGTTTGTGAGCTTCAATAGGTTTAGACATTAATTACTCATTAGGCTTTTTAAAATTGCAGTCTTCCTTATCTTCTCAACCCCTGAACTTGGATGGCCGTCCCTCCGTAGAACTTGATCTTCTGGTGTTTATATGACCAGAAGAATTATATGGCGCAGGGGGAATCAAACTTGAATGGAAATTTTAAAAAATACCTTTCACATGGACAATCGCATTTCATCTACACAATTAACCAATTAAAATGCTGTGTTAAGTGTGACAAACCCGTTGTTGGACAACACAAACGGCTGACCTGAGTTAATTTCATGAATGCCTGTATTAGTTACCTGTTGCTATGCAACAAACCACTACACAGAATTTCGGATTCCCTCCTCTCCTTTTGGGGATTTCCTTTATATTTTCTGGCTTCCACGACCTCCTCTTTCCAGTTCTCCTGGCCAGAAAGCTAACATTCTCTTGGAATTTCCTGGGCTTTCCATCTATCATGCCCTTCTGTGATATTGGGGCTACTCTAAAGGCAGCGTTAGGGAAGAGAGAAAAAAATAACAAGGCCTCATGCTCTCTGCACAAGAAAGGTCGCTTTCCCCACTTCCTCGCCAGGGGGACAGGTGTTCTCCCAGGGTCTTACCCGTGTCACTGCACTGCAGCACTGCAGCAATGCAGCACTGACTCAGACTGGCCTCAGGACAGAGGAGGGAGAAGAAGAAACAGTAAGTTTTCACCACTTTCTCCAGCTTACAAAGCCTTTTTTGCATATTTTATCCAGACCTTTTAGTAGTAGCCAGTGGGGGCACACGAGCTGCCATGGACTCACTCCATTTGGGCCACAATTGGAATGGAACTTACAAATCTGATAGGTGACAAAGGTTTCTATTCGCCTTTCTCTTAGGAGTGTGAAAAAGACGTGTATTTCATTTTCTGTGAAAATGTGAAAATAAATATCTTTTATATATTTTGTCAAATTTTCTTTTTTTTATGTTTATTTTGAGAGAGAGAGAGAGAGAGAGAGAACAGGGGACAGGCAGAGAGAGATGGAGAGAGAGAGAGAATCCCAAGCAGACGCCACGCTGCCAGCACAGAGCCTGATTGGGGCTCTCAACTCACAAACTGTGAGATCATGACCTTAGCCAAAAACAAGAGTCAGATGCTTACCTGACTGAGCCACCCAGGTGCCCCTATTTTGTCCAATTTTCTACTGAATAGAGAAGGTTTATATAATGGTACAAATAGTCCTTTTCTTAGATACAAACATAAAAGCTTTTTCTCACCTTGCTATATCTTTTGACTTTACTTATGCTGTTTTATTTGCTTGTGTTTTTGTCTTATTTTGTTTTGTTTGGCAATGCAAATCTTTTCCATTTCTAATTGGTGAATTTTACCAAGATTTTCTTTTACTACTTAGTATTTCCAGG
>NC_043704.1:150533598-150534675 GCF_006229205.1 Suricata suricatta
ATAAAAGCTTTTTCTCACCTTGCTATATCTTTTGACTTTACTTATGCTGTTTTATTTGCTTGTGTTTTTGTCTTATTTTGTTTTGTTTGGCAATGCAAATCTTTTCCATTTCTAATTGGTGAATTTTACCAAGATTTTCTTTTACTACTTAGTATTTCCAGGCTGTATCATACTTAGACCTTTACCTTTCTTAGGTTACTTTGAAAATCCGTCCATGGTTTCTTCTAAATGTTTCACAATTTTACATTTTTCCTTGTACAAGGAAATTTGTTTTGGGGGCGCATGGGTGGCTCAGCCAGTTGAGTGTCCAACTTCAGCTCAGGTCATGATCTACAGCTTGTGAGTTAGAGCCCCACATCGGGCCCTGTGCTGACAGCTCAGAGCCTGGAGCCTGCTTTGGATTCTGTCTCTCCCTCTCTCTGACCCTCCTCCACTCTCACTTTGTCACTCTCTCACACAAATAAACAAACATTAAAATAAATAAATAAATAAGGGCACCTGGGTGGCTCAGTCGGTTAAGTGTCTGGCTTTGGCTCAGGTCATGATCTCACAGTTTGTGGGTTCAAACCCTGTGTCGGGCTCTGTGCTGACAGCTCAGAGCCTGGAACCTGCTTCTGATTTTGTATCTCCCTCTCTCTGACCCTCCCCTGCTCGCGCTGTCTCTGTCTCTCAGAAATAAATAAAAAACATTTTTAAAAAGTAACTGATAAATAAATAAATAAAAGGGGATTTGTTTTCGTGTGATTTAAGTGCAATGGATCCAGCTTTACCATGTGTCTTGACAGCTACACATTTGGCCAACATCATATACTTAATCATACATCTTTCCCTTACTGATTTAAATGTCATCATTATCATATACTAAATTTCCTTCTGTCTTTGTGGACTTTGCAATATATCATTTTCTTTCTTGAAACTCTCCAGCACAGTGAGAAAAGACAACCCCCCTGACAGTTCTGAACCGCTCTTCCCAGAGTAACTGTCTGGCGGAGCAGCCGCCTAAAGCCTCACCTTCACTGAGCTGTGTGTGCCGGGTGACCACGCGTGATATAACAGTTCCCACTGTGCCCCTCGATT